>NC_069499.1:1284957119-1285057119 GCF_027579735.1 Bombina bombina | reverse complement strand
TTAAATGTAAACAGCTTTTATGTAACCTTTTTAAAGCCAAAAAATAAATAAATAATATATATTTATAGGCTGCTCTTTCATATATATGATAGTAAAACTGTATGTCACCTCAGTATACTCACATTTCTTGATGCAACTTTTAATATGTCATTTGGGTACAGTCTGCTTAAAACACCTTATTGCAGTATGCCTTAGTCTTTCTAATCTCTATTATATTGCACAATATAGAGTGTAATGAGATGTGGACATGAAATTATGTGGTTAGATAGTTGCATGCTTCATATCTCTGTATATATGTCGGCTCATATTTCTCTTCCATGTGACCTTTCCTTGTGCAGGGCACTGCTTTCTGGATGACTAGTAATTTTAATGGTTTCTAGATAATATCATTGCTTCTGTACAAAGAGACTGCTTGCTTTTTATGCATCTATACTGACAATGTGTGCAACTGATGCAGACTATGTTTAACTGGCTATTGGTGTAATTTTATATCGTATGCCTATACACACTATACACACATAGCACACTATACACATATAGCATAACCTTCTCCTTTCTGCCCCTCACCCTTTGCCATGTTTCTCACTCCTGTGCCCAGCCTGTCTCTCTCCTGTTCTGGTACCCACCATATGATTACTTTTCATGTTGCCCACACCTGTACTTGTCTCTATCTAGTTCTCTAAGCTCATGATGTGGCTCACTGTATTTTTACCTTTTTTTATTACAGATGTCTCATATCTGCTGTCAAAATAATGCTACAGAGTGACAAATGTATTATACTATAAAAAAAAAACCAATTGGTTTTGTTATTGTTATAATAATATTAATAATAATGATAATAAAAACATAAAAATAAATAAGGAACATCAGATTAGAGCCCTGACTCTATAGCCTCTACACACGTCTGTCAGCCAAATACCCACAATAGGCCCGGGCCCTGAGGTCCCCATGCCAGTGTCTTACCCTTATATCCTCTGGATCTGCTGCTGTCAACGGCTTTTGTTTAGTCTGTGCGTGATGTGATGTCTTTCGAGGACCACATTTAGGGCTGGAGTAAGGGAACTATAGAGGAAGATTCCTCTTGCCATGGCTGCTACATTGCCTGGCAGCCAGATGAAAATGTGACAAGTGTGACACCATCTGCAGCCCGCCACCTGTCTGTGCATCGCTTTGAGTGCCATTGAACATCATTGAGGGCCAGAAGTTGCTGATCCATTCACTGAATCCTTCCATTTCCATGATATTGATATACTTTTTACCTCTGTGATTACCTTGTATATAGGCCTCTGCAGAATGCCCCCTTATTTCAGTTCTTTTGACAGGCTTGCATTTTAGCCAATCATTGCTGACTCTTAAGTACAATGAAAAATTGGTGATAAAAGTAAATTTGAAAGTTGTTTAAATTTGAATGCCCTATCTGAGTCATGAAAGTTTATTTTTGACCAGACTGTCCCTTTAATCTTTGTGTTGCTTAAATGTTCTTTAGATTTTCTTTTTTTGCAGTCTGCTGTCTCTTGTCATGACTTTTTCATCTATTGGGCTACTTATGTTACTTAGCTTTGTGTGTCTGGGTAGTCTCTGCTGTTCTAACTGATAATTTACATCGGCAGCAAGTACTTTAAGCTGAAGCTCAGACTTGTTGCTAAAGCTGCATTCTATTATATAATCTCAATAAGATGATTGTGAAATTGCTCTTGTATGCACAGTTAAATTTACTTTATCTATAACAATGAGCACTCCAATCAGAAGTAAGGAAAAAAAAAAGACAATAAATATATGTAATTGTTACTTACATTTCTGTAATGTTTAGAATTATACTGAATTCACTGACTGCTGGAGATTGTTGCAGTGAATTGTGTTGCAACCTTCTTGGTACCATAGGGGTTAAATCATTTTTTTCATGATTTTTGTCTAATCTCTTTTATGATAAGAACGTTTGTCTTTAAATAAATTTAAATCACCTAAGGGTATTTTCCTTTTGTTCTTTGCCGGTAAATTAATTACTACTTTAGTATTGGTTAAACAGCTGTGGATGCTTCATGACAGATATCTGATAGAGCACAATTTTCATCACACGCACAGGAAATTAATTCATTTATTGTAACTTATTTTCATTTCAGATATGTAAAATATTCTGTGATCAAACTCTTACAAGAAATCTACTTTTATGCAACTTCAAGTTTTCTAAAAAGGTAATTTGCTGATATACAAAACTGCACTGTTTATCTTGCAGTTCTTTAGCACTTTGTACATAAATAATTTTTAGACTAACTGCATCACTGCTGATAATAACAATTATATGGTTTTAAATGCCAATATTTCTTCTGTTAAGTGTGATCAGTCCACGGGTCATCATTACTTCTGGGATATTAACTGCTCCCCTACAGGAAGTGCAAGAGGATTCACCCAGCAGAGCTGCATATAGCTCCTCCCCTCTACGTCACCCCCAGTCATTCTCTTGCACCCAGCAACTAGATAGGTCGTGTGAGAGGACTATGGTGATTATACTTAGTTTTATATCTTCAATCAAAAGTTTGTTATTTTAAAATAGCACCGGAGTGTGTTATTACCTCTCTGGCAGAGTTTGAGGAAGAATCTACCAGAGTTTTGCTATGATTTTAGCCGGAGTAGTTAAGATCATATTGCTGTTCTCGGCCATCTGAGGAGTGAGGTAAACTTCAGATCAGGGGACAGCGGGCAGATGAATCTGCATAGAGGTATGTAGCAGTTTTTATTTTCTGACAATGGAATTGATGAGAAAATCCTGCCATACCGATATAATGTCATGTATGTATACTTTACACTTCAGTATTCTGGGGAATGGTATTTCACTAGAATTACACTGTAAGAAATACATAAAGCTGTTTAATAACTAGAGATTATGTTTAACGTTTTTGCTGGAATGTAAAATCGTTTTCATTTGCTGAGGTACTGAGTGAATAAATGTTTGGGCACCATTTTTCCACTTGGCAGTTGCTTAAATCTGTTTTTTCTGTCAGTTTCTGTTCTCCCTCACTGCTGTGTGTGTGGGGGAGGGGCGCTTTTACTATGCATCAAATATTTCAGTCAGCAACTCATTGTATTCCCTGCATGATCTGGTTCATCTCTACAGAGCTCAGGGGTCTTCAAAACTTATTTTGAGGGAGGTAATTTCTCTCAGCAGAGCTGTGAGAATTATAGTTTGACTGAAATAAAAACTTTTATTCTGTAATTTGTTTCCTGCTTTCAGAAATTGTTATCTTTGCTAATGGGATTAAACCTTTGCTAAAGTTGTGTTGTTTACAAGGATTGAGGCTATAACTGTTTCAATTTATTAATTTTTAACTGTCATAGATCTTCTGTGCTTCTTAAAGGCACAGTACGTTTTAATATTATTCTATTTGAATTGTATTTCCAAGTTGCAAGTTTATTTGCTAGTGTGTTAAACATGTCTGATTCAGAAGATGATACCTGTGTCATTTGTTGCAATGCCAAAGTGGAGCCCAATAGAAATTTATGTACTAACTGTATTGATGCTACTTTAAATAAAAATCAATCTGTACAAATTGAACAAATTTCACCAAACAACGAGGGGAGAGTTATGCCGACTAACTCGCCTCACGTGTCAGTACCTACATCTCCCGCTCAGAGGGAGGTGCGTGATATTGTAGCGCCGAGTACAGCTGGGCGGCCATTACAAATCACATTACAGGATATGGCTACTGTTATGACTGAAGTTTTGGCTAAATTACCAGAACTAAAAGGTAAGCGTGATCACTCTGGGGTGAGAACAGAGTGCGCTGATAATATTAGGGCCATGTCAGACACTGCGTCACAGGTGGCAGAACATGAGGACGGAGAACTTCATTCTGTGGGTGACGGTTCTGATCCAAACAGACTGGATTCAGATATTTCAAATTTTAAATTTAAACTGGAAAACCTCCGTGTATTACTAGGGGAGGTGTTAGCGGCTCTGAATGATTGTAACACAGTTGCAATACCAGAGAAAATGTGTAGGTTGGATAAATATTTTGCGGTACCGACGAGTACTGAGGTTTTTCCTATACCTAAGAGACTTACTGAAATTGTTACTAAGGAGTGGGATAGACCCGGTGTGCCGTTCTCACCCCCTCCGATATTTAGAAAAATGTTTCCAATAGACGCCACCACAAGGGACTTATGGCAAACGGTCCCTAAGGTGGAGGGAGCAGTTTCTACTTTAGCTAAGCGTACCACTATCCCGGTGAAGGATAGCTGTGCTTTTTCAGATCCAATGGATAAAAAGTTAGAGGGTTACCTTAAGAAAATGTTTGTTCAACAAGGTTTTATATTGCAACCCCTTGCATGCATTGCGCCGATCACGGCTGCAGCGGCATTCTGGATTGAGTCTCTGGAAGAGAACATTGGTTCAGCTACTCTGGACGACATTACGGACAGGCTTAGAGTCCTTAAACTAGCTAATTCATTCATTTCGGAGGCCGTAGTACATCTTACTAAACTTACGGCGAAGAATTCAGGATTCGCCATTCAGGCACGCAGGGCGCTGTGGCTAAAATCCTGGTCAGCTGATGTTACTTCTAAGTCTAAATTGCTTAATATACCTTTCAAAGGGCAGACCTTATTCGGGCCCGGGTTGAAAGAGATTATCGCTGACATTACAGGAGGTAAAGGCCATGCCCTGCCTCAGGACAAAGCCAAAGCCAAGACTAGACAGTCTAGTTTTCGTTCCTTTCGTAATTTCAAAGCAGGAGCAGCATCAACTTCCTCTGCACCAAAACAGGAAGGAGCTGTTGCTCGCTACAGACAAGGCTGGAAACCTAACCAGTCCTGGAACAAGGGCAAGCAGACTAGGAAACCTGCTGCTGCCCCCAAAACAGCATGAATTGAGGGCCCCCGATCCGGGATCGGATCTAGTGGGGGGCAGACTTTCTCTCTTCGCCCAGGCTTGGGCAAGAGATGTTCAGGATCCCTGGGCGCTAGAGATAATATCTCAGGGATACCTTCTGGACTTCAAATACTCTCCTCCAAGAGAGAGATTTCATCTGTCAAGATTGTCAACAATCCAGACAAAGAAAGAGGCTTTTCTACGCTGCGTACAAGAGCTCTTGTTAATGGGAGTAATCCATCCAGTTCCACGATCGGAACAGGGACAGGGGTTTTACTCAAATCTGTTTGTGGTTCCCAAAAAAGAGGGAACTTTCAGACCAATCCTGGACTTAAAGATCCTAAACAAATTCCTAAGAGTTCCATCGTTCAAGATGGAGACTATTCGGACAATTTTACCTATGATCCAAGAGGGTCAGTACATGACCACTGTTGATTTAAAAGATGCTTACCTGCACATACCGATTCACAAAGATCATTACCGGTACCTAAGGTTTGCCTTCCTAGACAGGCATTACCAGTTTGTGGCTCTTCCATTCGGATTGGCTACAGCGCCAAGAATCTTCACAAAGGTTCTGGGTGCTCTTCTGGCGGTACTAAGACCGCGGGGAATCTCGGTAGCTCCATACCTAGACGACATTCTGATACAAGCTTCAAGCTTTCAAACTGCCAAATCTCATACAGAGTTAGTGCTGGCATTTCTAAGGTCACATGGATGGAAGGCGAACGAAAAGGAAAGTTCACTCGTTCCACTCACAAGAGTTCCCTTCCTGGGGACTCTTATAGATTCTGTAGAAATGAAGATTTACCTGACAGAGGACAGGCTATCAAGACTTCAAAGTGCTTGCCGCACTCTTCATTCCATTCAACACCCGTCAGTGGCTCAATGTATGGAGGTAATCGGCTTAATGGTAGCGGCAATGGACATAGTACCCTTTGCACGCTTACACCTCAGACCACTGCAACTGTGCATGCTAGGTCAGTGGAATGGGGATTACTCAGACTTATCCCCTTCTCTGAATCTGGATCAAGAGACCAGAAATTCTCTTCTATGGTGGCTTTCTCGGCCACACCTGTCCAGGGGGATGCCATTCAGCAGACCAGACTGGACAATTGTAACAACAGACGCCAGCCTTCTAGGTTGGGGTGCCGTCTGGAATTCCCTGAAGGCTCAGGGACTATGGAGTCAGGAGGAGAGTCTCCTGCCAATAAACATTCTGGAATTGAGAGCAGTTCTCAATGCCCTCCTGGCTTGGCCCCAGTTGACAACTCGGGGGTTCATCAGGTTTCAGTCGGACAACATCACGACTGTAGCTTACATCAACCATCAGGGAGGGACAAGAAGCTCCCTAGCTATGATGGAAGTATCAAAGATAATTCGCTGGGCAGAGTCTCACTCTTGCCACCTGTCAGCAATCCACATCCCGGGAGTGGAGAACTGGGAGGCGGATTTCTTAAGTCGTCAGACTTTTCATCCGGGGGAGTGGGAACTTCATCCGGAGGTCTTTGCCCAAATACTTTGACGTTGGGGCAAACCAGAGATAGATCTCATGGCGTCTCGACAGAACGCCAAGCTTCCTCGTTACGGGTCCAGATCCAGGGATCCAGGAGCAGTCCTGATAGATGCTCTGACAGCACCTTGGGACTTCAGGATGGCTTACGTGTTTCCACCCTTCCCGTTGCTTCCTCGATTGATAGCCAGAATCAAACAAGAGAGAGCATCAGTGATTCTAATAGCACCTGCGTGGCCACGCAGGACTTGGTATGCAGACCTGGTGGACATGTCATCCTGTCCGCCTTGGTCTCTACCTCTGAAACAGGACCTTCTGATACAGGGTCCCTTCAAACATCAAAATCTAACTTCTCTGAAGCTGACTGCTTGGAAATTGAACGCTTAATTTTATCAAGACGTGGGTTTTCTGAGTCAGTTATTAGTACCTTAATACAGACTAGGAAACCTGTTACCAGAAAGATTTACCATAAGATATGGCGTAAATACCTACATTGGTGTGAATCCAAAGGTTACTCTTGGAGTAAGGTTAGGATTCCTAGGATATTGTCTTTTCTACAAGAAGGTTTAGAAAAGGGTTTATCTGCTAGTTCATTAAAGGGACAGATCTCAGCTCTGTCCCTTCTGTTACACAAACGTCTGTCAGAAGTTCCTGACGTCCAGGCTTTTTGTCAGGCTTTGGCCAGGATTAAGCCTGTGTTTAAAACTGTTGCTCCACCATGGAGTTTAAACCTTGTTCTTAATGTTTTACAGGGCGTTCCGTTTGAACCCCTTCATTCCATTGATATAAAGTTGTTATCTTGGAAAGTTCTATTTTTAATGGCTATTTCCTCGGCTCGAAGAGTCTCTGAATTATCAGCCTTACATTGTGATTCTCCTTATTTGATTTTTCATTCGGATATGGTAGTCCTGCGTACTAAACCTGGGTTCTTACCTAAGGTAGTTACTAACAGGAATATCAATCAAGAGATTGTTGTTCCTTCTTTATGCCCAAATCCTTCTTCAAAGAAGGAACGTCTACTGCACAACCTGGATGTAGTCCGGGCTCTAAAATTTTACTTGCAGGCAACTAAGGAATTCCGACAAACGTCTTCTCTGTTTGTCATTTACTCTGGGCAGAGGAGAGGTCAAAAAGCTTCCGCTACCTCTCTTTCTTTTTGGCTTCGTAGCATAATTCGTTTAGCTTATGAGACTGCTGGACAGCAGCCCCCTGAAAGAATTACAGCTCATTCTACTAGAGCTGTGGCTTCCACTTGGGCCTTCAAGAATGAGGCCTCTGTTGAACAGATTTGCAAGGCTGCAACTTGGTCTTCGCTTCATACTTTTTCCAAATTTTACAAATTTGACACCTTTGCTTCATCGGAGGCTATTTTTGGGAGAAAGGTTCTTCAGGCAGTGGTTCCTTCTGTATAAAGAGTCTGCCTATCCCTCCCGTCATCCGTGTACTTTTGCTTTGGTATTGGTATCCCAGAAGTAATGATGACCCGTGGACTGATCACACTTAACAGAAGAAAACATAATTTATGCTTACCTGATAAATTCCTTTCTTCTGTAGTGTGATCAGTCCACGGCCCGCCCTGTTTTTAAGGCAGGTAAATATTTTTTAATTTATACTCCAGTCACCACTTCACCCTTGGCTTTTCCTTTCTCGTTGGTCCTTGGTCGAATGACTGGGAGTGACGTAGAGGGGAGGAGCTATATGCAGCTCTGCTGGGTGAATCCTCTTGCACTTCCTGTAGGGGAGCAGTTAATATCCCAGAAGTAATGATGACCCGTGGACTGATCACACTACAGAAGAAAGGAATTTATCAGGTAAGCATAAATTATGTTTTTGTTTATACAGAGCTCACCTCCCAACCAACCTGAATTTTGGAGGGTGGTCCCAATTTTGGTATTGAGTTTTGTGTCCCCCTCCAGACTCTCCTATTTTCCCTTTAAAGGGACATGAAACCTAAAATATTTATTTTGTGATTCAAGTAGAGAATACAATTTTAAACAGCATTCCAATTTACTTCTATTATCTAATTTGCTTCATTCTTTAGATATCCTTAGTTGAAGAAATAGAAATGCACTAAAGTGAGCCAATTACACAAGGCATCAATGTGTAGCCACCAATCAGCAGCTACCGAGCCTATTTAGATATACTTTTCAACAAAGGATATCAAAAGAATGAAGCAAATTAGATAATAGAAGTACATTGGACACTTGTTTAAAATGGCATGCTCTTTCTAAATCATGAAAGAAATAATGTGGGTTTCAAGTCACTTTAAATGCCACAAGCTGCCCAGATATGTCCTCCTGTTATTTCTTGGCTTTCTACACAGATATTTTTTATGGCCATCTCATATCCTGTCCTGAATATAACATTTCTTCACTGAGATGTAAGTAATCTATTTAGAGTTCTTAGCAGAATAGACAAAAGGAGGATGACTTTCATGTTACATTTAAAAGGACAGTAAAATTAAAATTGCAAGCTCTATCTGAATCACGAAAATTGAATTTTGTGCAGCTTTATAATTTATTTATATTATTTAATTTACTTTGTTCTTTTGGTATTCTTTGGAAAGCATACCTAATGTAGGCTCAGGACCTGCTGATTGGTGGCTGCACATAAATTCCTCTTGTAATTGGCTCTCCCGGTGTGTTAACCTAGCTTTTAGTAGTATACTCCTTCAACAAAGGATGCCAAGATAATTATGCAAATTGCATAATAGAAGTGAATTGGAAAATCGTTTAAAATTGTCTGCTCTAGCTGAATTATGAAAGAAACATTTTTGGTTTCACGGCCTTCTAATTTACTAATTTATTTTTATTATCAAATGTTCTTTGTTCTTTTGGTATCTTTTGTTGAAAAGCAGGGATGCAGGCTCAGGAGCCTGCATGTGTCTAGAGCACTATCTATTTTTTATCCATTTGCAATAGCACTAGATGGCAGCAACATTACCTGTCATGTAGTGCTCCAGACACCAGCCTAGGCATCTCTTAAAAAAAGAATGAGATGTGGGAACAAAGAAAATTTGAATATAGAAGTAAATTGAAAACTTTTTTTAATATGATCCGTTCTGTGTGAATCACAAAATAAAGTTTTTGGGTTTCATATCCCTTTAGGGTAGTTACATGTAATAAAGCTTTATACACGCGGCACAAATACGCCTAGCTGAGTACAAACGTAGGTGTCTTGGTGTATCACACACCTAGTTTATATTATATTAAACACAAATATAAGAAACTTACTGTAGAGCAGGTCAACCCAGACTGAAGTGAGTTGTGATTGAATCTCAACTTAATATCATATTATTATGTGCCAGGAAAATAGAAAATATTCTGGGGATCTAATGGTTAACACAGAAATCTACCATTATATTATCTACTTTTTCTGGAACAGCTGTTGTAGTATCTTTTTTTTTTTTACTGAAAATTCAATATTAAACTTAAAATTTGCACTATCATGGCTCTGGCAATCTGTATTCTATTACAGCGCTATCTGTCGGGATTCTTGGCTGTCAGAGAAGATTGCAGTGTATTACATATGAATATGTAGTAGAACTTGCTGGTAGTTGGTGTTAGTCTATCTGTCTAATATAGAGCATATGTGATATTTCAAGGTGCTGATTGGACCATGTAATGGTCCCTTGATTTTGTACATTCCATGTCAAAAATATATATCATGGATGAATTCACTATGGTTGCCTTTGCTTACTACTATTAAATTAGACACTGTGATGGCAGCTTTTAATTTTTAACTATGTACTTCAATCCATGTGTAACATTCCACACAGACACACTCTGGTTTCCATTGTAGCCACAGATTGGATGATCTTCCCATATCCTATGAGTGGATGTGGCATCTGTAATCTTATGAGTGCATCACTTGTAGAGTTTCTTTAATTATAAATGAATAGCTATGCAAACAGAAGCACAAAAGTAAAAAATGGTCTATATAATTATCAGTTTATTTTTTGCACAATAGCCCCCTTGTCTAAGTAGTAGTTTTGGTTTCACATTCTAAAAAGTGATGCATTTTTTATTATTAAGAATATCCACTAAAATACTGCTTTCAATAGTCAGGAGGAATGGCAACTACTGCCATTGGAGTACTACATGGATCATGTAATGGGATATTATAATAGGGTGTGTGTGTGTGTATGTATGTATGTGTGTGTATGTATGTATGTATATTTATATATATATATATATATATATATATATATATATATATATATATATATATGTATATATATATGTGTATGTGTATGTATATATATGTGTATGTATATATATGTGTATGTATATATATGTGTATGTATATATGTGTGTATGTATATATGTGTGTGTGTATATATGTGTGTGTGTATATATATATATATGTATATATATATATGTATATATATATATATATATATATATATATATATATATATGTATATATATATATATATATATATGTATATATATATATATATATATATATATATATATATATATATATGTATATATATATATATATATATATATATATATATATATATATATATATATATATATACACAGTGTATATATATTTATATATATTATGGGGAGGCGAAAAGTGAGTTTAAAATCCTCTACTAAATCCAAAATGTTGAGAAAATAACTCATTGTGTAAACCATTTATAAATCTAGACAAGTCAGAAGACTTGCTTTTACCCCAGAAACTCTCTGATTACACTGTTTCCAATGCAGCAAAGGATTCTGGGTGAGATATGCAAATGATGTTCACAATGACTCACTTTTTTTACGTCTAGCCTGCTTTTTAAGGCAGACTTCCCTTTACGCCATAGCATCGCCACATTACACAGCTTCTAAGCTTAGCTAGGGGTAGTACAGTGATTCAGACCAATCCCAGGACAGCTGTTTCGTGGTTATTGCCACTCATCAGCTGGGAATAGGTTGAATCACTGCTTGATAAAGTTGTTTTCTGGGGAAATACAACAGCAATTTAAAATAAAACAATGAGTTTTTTTCTCTACATTTTGGATTTAGTGGAGGATTTTAAACTCACTTTTCGCCTCCCCATATTTTAAATTGCTGTTGTATTTCCCCAGAAAACAAATTTATCAAACAGTGATTCAACCTACTCCCAGCTGATGAGTGGCAATAACCACGAAACAGCTGTCCTGGGATTGGTCTGAATCACTGTACTACCCCTAGCTAAGCTTAGAAGCTGTGTAATGCGGCGATGCTATGGCGTAAAGGGAAGTCTACCTTAAAAAGCAGGCTAGAAGTAAAAATGTGAGTCGTGAACCTCATTTGCATATCTCACCCAGAATCCTTTGCTGCATTGGAAACAGTGTAATCAGAGAGTTTCTGGGGTAAAAGCAAGTCTTCTGACTTGTCTAGATTTGTAAATGGTTTACACAATGAGTTATTTTCTCTGCATTTTGGATTTAGTGGAGGATTTTAAACTCACTTTTCGCCTCCCCATATTTTAAATTGCTGTTGTATTTCCTCCAGAAAACAACTTTATCAAGTAGTGATTCAACCTTCTCCCAACTGATGAGTGGCAATAACCACGAAACAGCTGTCCTGGGATTGGTCTGAATCACTGTACTACCCCTAGCTAAGCTTAGAAGCTGTGTAATGCGGCGATGCTATGGCGTAAAGGGAAGTCTGCCTTAAAAAGCAGGCTAGAAGTAAAAAAGTAATTGAGAACCTAATTTGCATATCTCACCCAGAATCCTTTGCTTCTCTCTCTCTCTCTCTCTCTCTCTCTCTCTCTCTCTCCTCTCCTAGTAAAAGCACCTTTTTTTCTCTTGCAAGATATATCGAGTTCACGGATTCATCCAATACTTGTGGGATATTCTCCTTCCCAACAGGAAGTGGCAAAGAGAGCACCCACAGCAGAGCTGTCTATATAGCTCCTCCCCTAACTCCACCCCCCAGTCATTCTCTTTGCCGGCTCTAAGCAATAAGGAAGGGTAAAGTGATTGTGGTGACAAAATATTAGTTTTATTTTCTTCAAGCAAGAGTTTGTTATTTTAAATGGTACCGGTGTGTACTATTTACTCTCAAGCAGAAAAAAGATGAAGATTTCTGCCTGGAGGATAATGATCTTAGCATTTGTAACTAAGATCCACTGCTGTTCCCACAGAGGCTGAGGAGTACAGGAAACTTCAGTTGAGGAACGGTTTGCATGCTATGCTGCACTGAGGTATGTTAAGTCATTTTTTTCTAGAAAGACTGTGTAATCAAAGACTTATGGTAGTATTACAAGCTTGCATAAGGGCTAAGTTACTTTGCTGGTTGACACTTATATAATAGAGCAAACGTTTTTTTTGGAAAGTATGGTAAAACGTTTTTGGGACTTTTTATTTAGAGGGTTCATTTGGCTTATTTTGAGGTTTACATCCCACATGGCTGTTTGAAACACTTGAGGTGTTACTTTAAGGCCCAACAGACATCGAGTAAGAGGTGGGTGGGGCCTAATTTTGCACCTTAGATGCGCAGTTGTTTTTCATTCTGGACAGCAAGTTGCAACGCAGGAGGGTCCTGATTCGATTTTGGGGCCAAAACAAGGCTTTATTCCCTCAAATTCAACCCCTAAGGGCAGGTAGGCGCCACAGCAGAGCTGTGGCAAGGTGCTGACTGTGTATTTAACGTTTTTTTGACTCTTGTCAATCCGGTTTTGTTGTTAAAGGGTTAATTTCATTTTTTACTAGTGGTGCAACCTTACTAAGGCTTACTACATATACTGTAAAAAATTTGAAGGATTTGTTGCATTTTTAAGCAGTTTTGCAGAACGTGTACATGTTTTTTTCTCTTAAAGGCACAGTACCGTTTTTTTGAAATTGTTGTTTTACATTAAATAAAGTGTTTTCCAAGCTTGCTTGTCTAATTACTAGCCTGTTAAACATGTCTGACATCAAGGAAACTCCTTGTTCAATATGTTTAGAAGCCATTGTGGAACCCCCTCTTAGAATGTGTCCCACTTGTACTGATATGTCTATAAATTTTAAAGAGCATATTGTAGCACTTAAAAATGTAGCGCTAGAGGATTCTCAGACAGAAAGAAATGAGGTTATGCCATCTAGTTCTCCCCAAGTGTCACAACCAGTAACGCACGCACAAGCGACGCCAAGTACCTCTAGTGCGTCTACTTCATTTACCTTACAAGACATGGCAGCAGTTATGAATTCTACCCACAGAGGTTTTATCTAAACTGCCTGGGTTGCAAGGGAAGCGTGATAGCTCTGGGTTAAGAACAAATGCTGAGCTTTCTGACGCTTTAGTAGCCGTATCCGATATTCCCTCATAATGTTCTGAGGTAGCGATGAGGGATTTGCTGTCTGAGGGAGAGATTTCTGATTCAGGAAAGACACTCCCTCAGACAGACTCTGATATGACGGCCTTTAAATTCAAGCTAGAACACCTCTGCTTGTTGCTCAGGGAGGTATTGGCGACTCTGGATGATTGTGACCCTATTGTGGTTCCAGAGAAATTGTTTAAAATGGACAAATACTTAGAGGTTCCTGTTTACACTGATATTTTTTTCGGTCCCTAAGAGGATTGCGGATATTGTTTCTAATGAGTGGGATAGACCAGGTATACCGTTCGCTCCCCCTCCTACTTTTAAGAAAATGTTTCCCATATCTGACACCATGCGGGACTTGTGGCAGACGGTCCCTAAGGTGGAGGGAGCTATTTCTACACTAGCTAAGCGTACAACTATACCTATTGAAGACAGTTGTGCTTTCAAAGATCCTATGGATAAAAAATTAGAGGGTCTCCTAAAGAAAATTTTTGTTCATCAAGGTTTTCTTCTCCAACCTATTGCATGCATTGTTCCTGTAACTACTGCAGCTGCTCTTTGGTTCGAGGCTCTCTAGGTTGAGACCCCATTAGATGATATTCTGGATAGAATTAAGGCTCTTAAGCTGGCTAATTCTTTCATTACAAATCCCGCTATTCAACTGGCTAAATTAGCAGCAACAAATTCAGGTTTTGCCATTTTAGCGCATAGAGTGTTATGGCTTAAGTCCTGGTCAGCTGATGTGTCATCAAAATCAAAGCTTTTGACCATCCCTTTCAAAGGAAAGACCCTATTCGGGCCTGAACTGAAGGAAATTATTTCAGACATCACTGAAGGGAAGGGCCATACCCTCCCTCAGGATAAAACAAATAAAATAAAGACCAAACAAAATAATTTTCGTTCCTTTCGAAACTTCAAGAGTGGTCCCACTTCAGCTTCCCCTGCTGCAAAGCAAGAGGGGAATTTTGCTCAATCCAAGTCAGTCTGGAGACCTAACCAGGCTTGGAACAAGGGTAAACAGGCCAAGAAGCCTGCAGCTGCCTCCAAGACAGCATGAAGGGGTAGCCCCAGATCCGGGACCGGATCTAGTAGGGGGCAGACACTCTCTCTTCGCTCAGGCTTGGGCAAGAGATGTTCACAATTCCTGGGCTTTAGAAATTGTTTCCCAGGGATATCTTCTGGACTTCAAAGATTCCCCCCCCCCCCCCCCCGGGGGAAATTTCACATTTCTCAATTGTCTGCAAACCAGACAAAAAGAGAGGCGTTCTTACGCTGTGTAGACGACCTACATACCATGGGAGTGATTCACCCGGTTCCAAGAGCGGAACAGGGGCAAGGGTTTTACTCCAACCTGTTTGTGGTTCCAAAAAAGAAGGAACTTTCAGACCAATCTTGGATCTCAAGATCCTAAACAAATTCCTCAGAGTCCCGTCTTTCAAGATTCTGCCACTGATCCAGGAGGGTCAATATATGACCACCGTGGACTTAAAGGATGCGTATCTGCACATTCCTAACCACAGAGATCATCATCAATTTCTCAGGTTCGCCTTTCTGGACAGACATTACCAGTTCATGGCCCTTCCCTTCGGGTTGGCCACGGCTCCCAGAATTTTCACAAAAGTGCTAGGGTCCCTTCTAGCGGTTCTAAGACCGCGGTGCATAGCAGTGGCGCCTTATCTAGACGACATCTTAATTCATGCGTCAACTTTCCAACTAGCCAAGTCTCACACTGACATTGTGTTGGCCTTTCTGAGATCTCATGGGTGGAAGGTGAACATAAAAAAAGAGTTCTCTCTTCCCTCTCACAACAGTTTCCTTCCTAGGAACTCTGATAGACTCAGTAGAAATGAAAATATTTCTGACGGAGGTCAGGAAATTAAAACTCATAAATACCTGCCAAGCTCTTCATTCCATTCCTCGGCCATCAGTGGCTCAGTGTATGGAGGTAATCGGACTAATGGTAGTGGCAATAGACATAGTTCCGTTTGCTCGCTTACACCTCAGACCACTGCAACTATGCATGCACGAACAGTGGAATGGGGATTATGCAGATTTATCTCCTCAGATAGATCTGGATCAGGAGACCAGAGATTCTCTTCTCTGGTGGTTATCTCAGGTCCACCTGTCTCGGGGAATGTGTTTCCGCGGACCAGAGTGGGTCATAGTTATGACAGATGCCAGCCTGCTAGGCTGGGTTGCAGTGTGGAACTCCCTGAAAGCTCAGGGGTTATGGTCTCAGGAGGAGACTCTCCTCCCGATAAACATTCTGGAACTGAGAGCGATATTCAATGCGCTTCAGTCGTGGCCTCAACTGGCTGCGGCCAAATTCATCAGATTTCAGTCGGACAACATCACGACTGTAGCTTATATCAATCATCAAGGGGGAACAAGGAGTTCTCTAGCGATGATAGAGGTTTCCAAAATAATCAGATGGGCAGAGACTCACTCTTGCCATCTTTCAGCAATCCATATCCCAGGAGTAGAGAACTGGGAGGCGGTTTTCCTAAGTCGTCAGACTTTTCATCCAGGGGAGTGGGAGCTCCATCCGGAGGTGTTTGCCCAACTGATTCGGCTATGGGGCACACCAGAATTGGATCTGATGGCGTCTCGTCAGAACACCAAGCTTCCTTGTTACGGGTCCAGGTCAAGGGCTCCCCAGGCAGTGCTGATAGATGCTCTAGCAGTGCCCTGGTCCTTCAACCTGGCCTATGTGTTTCCACCATTCCCTCTCCTTCCTCGTCTGATTGCCAGAATAAAGCAGGAGAGAGCTTCAGTGATTTTGATAGCACCTGCGTGGCCACACAGGACTTGGTATGCAGACCTGGTGGACATGTCATCCGTCCCACCATGGACTCTGCCGCTGAGACAGGACCTTCTGCTTCAAGGTCCATTCAAGCATCCAAACCTACTTTCTCTGCGTCTGACTGCTTGGAGATTGAACGCTTGATTTTAGCAAATCGGTCATTGATACCTTGATTCAGACTCGAAAGCCTTTCACCAGAAAAATCTATCATAAGATATGGCGTAAATATCTTTACTGGTGTGATTCCAAGGGTTACTCATGGAGTAAGATCAGGATTCCTAGGCTGGGGGGTGGAGTTAGGGGAGGAGCTATATAGACAGCTCTGCTGTGGGTGCTCTCTTTGCCACTTCCTGTTGGGAAGGAGAATATCCCACAAGTATTGGATGAATCCATGGACTTGATACATCACAAGAGAGAGAAATTTATCAGGTAAGTATAAATTTAGTTTTTTTAATATTCCTAGGGTTTCAAAAATAATTCAAGAGGCCCCAGAACTAAGGTTATTGTGTGTGTTTGTGTGTTTGTGTATGTATGTATGTATGTGTATATATATATATATATATATATATATATATATATATATATATATATATATATATATATGTGTATATATATATATATATATATATGTGTATATATATATATATATATATATATATATATATATATATATATATATATATATATGTGTATATATATATATATATATATATATATATATATATATATATATATATATATATATATATATATATATGTATATATGTATATATATATATATATGTATATATGTATATATATATGTATATATGTATATATATATATATATATGTATATATATATATATATATATATATATGTATATATGTATATATATATATATATATGTATATATATATATATATATGTATATATATATATATATATATATATGTATATATGTATATATATATGTATATATGTATATATATATATATATATATATATATATATATATGTATATATATATATATACATATACAGGGAGTGCAGAATTATTAGGCAAGTTGTATTTTTGAGGATTCATTTTATTATTGAACAACAACCATGTTCTCAATGAACCCAAAAAACTCATTAATATCAAAGCTGAATAGTTTTGGAAGTAGTTTTTAGTTTGTTTTTAGTTATAGCTATTTTAGGGGGATATCTGTGTGTGCAGGTGACTATTACTGTGCATAATTATTAGGCTACTTAACAAAAAACAAATATATACCCATTTCAATTATTTATTTTTACCAGTGAAACCAATATAACATCTCAACATTCACAAATATACATTTCTGACATTCAAAAACAAAAACAAATCAGTGACCAATATAGCCACCTTTCTTTGCAAGGACACTCAAAAGCCTGCCATCCATGGATTCTGTCAGTGTTTTGATCTGTTCACCATCAACATTGCGTGCAGCAGCAACCACAGCCTCCCAGACACTGTTCAGAGAGGTGTACTGTTTTCCCTCCTTGTAAATCTCACATTTGATGATGGACCACAGGTTCTCAATGGGGTTCAGATCAGGTGAACAAGGAGGCCATGTCATTAGATTTTCTTCTTTTATACCCTTTCTTGCCAGCCACGCTGTGGAGTACTTGGACGTGTGTGATGGAGCATTGTCCTGCATGAAAATCATGTTTTTCTTGAAGGATGCAGACTTCTTCCTGTACCACTGCTTGAAGAAGGTGTCTTCCAGAAACTGGCAGTAGGACTGGGAGTTGAGCTTGACTCCGTCCTCAACCCGAAAAGGCCCCACAAGCTCATCTTTGATGATACCAGCCCAAACCAGTACTCCACCTCCACCTTGCTGGCGTCTGAGTCGGACTGGAGCTCTCTGCCCTTTACCAATCCAGCCACGGCCCATCCATCTGGCCCATCAAGACTCACTCTCATTTCATCAGTCCATAAAACCTTAGAAAAATCAGTCTTGAGATATTTCTTGGCCCAGTCTTGACGTTTCAGCTTGTGTGTCTTGTTCAGTGGTGGTCGTCTTTCAGCCTTTCTTACCTTGGCCATGTCTCTGAGTATTGCACACCTTGTGCTTTTGGGCACTCCAGTGATGTTGCAGCTCTGAAATATGGCCAAACTGGTGGCAAGTGGCATCTTGGCAGCTGCACGCTTGACTTTTCTCAGTTCATGGGCAGTTATTTTGCGCCTTGGTTTTTCCACACGCTTCTTGCGACCCTGTTGACTATTTTGAATGAAACGCTTGATTGTTCGATGATCACGCTTCAGAAGCTTTGCAATTTTAAGAGTGCTGCATCCCTCTGCAAGATATCTCACTATTTTTGACTTTTCTGAGCCTGTCAAGTCCTTCTTTTGACCCATTTTGCCAAAGGAAAGGAAGTTGCCTAATAATTATGCACACCTGATATAGGGTGTTGATGTCATTAGACCACACCCCTTCTCATTACAGAGATGCACATCACCTAATATGCTTAATTGGTAGTAGGCTTTCGAGCCTATACAGCTTGGAGTAAGACAACATGCATAAAGAGGATGATGTGGTCAAAATACTCATTTGCCTAATAATTCTGCACTCCCTGTATATATATATATATATATATATATATATATATAATATTATATTATATAAAACATATATATTATGAGGGGGGCGTGTCTGACCAGCAGCAGTGATGGCTGCTTTTCTACTCGGCTGAGCAAATGAGCTGATAAATTCACTATTTATCACTCAGAAGATTTGTAATCTGAGTAATTTTTTAGCATTGAAGCAGAGTTAAAGAGACGCTGAACAGATTACACTACTTTTCAGAGAGATTCCAGCCCGGAACACCTTAATAGATGAAGTGCAGAGCGGAGGTCATATAACGGCCTAGGCCTTCATCTCGCCCTCCCTATATTTCTGTTGATACAGAACTAGCAGCTGTATATGCTGTAAGCTTTTCAACCACCAGTACCAATACACCGCTAGATATAGTGAACACTGTGAACTTTTGGTAACTGATGGAGCTGTGGTCTGCTACCATGTTGAAGGAGGTAGATCGACTATTTCAGGACCACCTTGAGCGGCTCATAGAGACCCTGCATTCTGAATGGAGGTGTGCTTGCAAAGGGGACACACCGGGAATAATGCCTGCACCAGAGGACAGACCAGCCTTACAAGACGATTCCCACCACATGGAACCTGCTGCTGCAGAGGCAATGTGCAAGGCGGACTGGGCAGTGACAACCCTACTGAGCAATGAGAATCACATAGCGACGCATGTCATGTCTGACAGTTGTGTCCAGATGGCAGCAGCAGCTAAGATTAGCCAGGAGTCAGTGCCCTGGGACCCGCTTACCATCCAGTCCAGCTACGATCTCAATGAGGGGAGAGAACCCTTGGTGGGAACTATGTTTGCCCAGAGTCTTGACTCCAGCAGGGTAAGAGCTATTTTCGGCAACGGAACATATAATACCAGCGGTGGATTCCTGAAATCCACCCTGAAGCAGCAGTCCCTGACAAGTGGGAGAGCCCTTTGTATAGGGCACGAGTTGTGTAACGAGGCCCCATCCACACCCGAGCCGTTCCTGAAAGCTCCCATAGTACTGTCTCGTTTCTCCAGGTCAGGTGTGGGGTAATTTGGTATACGGTTCACTAGAAGCCGGTCAGCCACTTGGAGATGCTTTCCTATTGACTCCTACAACCCGGGACTTGTTATCCCTACACCCAAGTCTCAAATATAATTATCCTTTTTATTTTCCCTATAAGTGCTTTTGTTAGTTGCACAGGTTTATCTGCATCTACCTCGTGTTTTGTGAGGGCTATGACTTACACTGAACGGTATTTATGCTCATTCATGTAATGTATTATTGTTATCAGATATCTGGGAATCATTGCTATTTTATGCTATGGAACAAAGTGTAAATAATTTAGTGTTCGTATGGGCTGTGGGTGCCTGCTCCACTTTTGCTAGTACATTATACTCCTGTTATTGGGTTGGCGGTCCACCCCTGTTATGAGAGTGAGAAGGTGTTGATTTTGTACAATGATTGCGTCATGCTCCTACGTGACTGTGCCCTTTTTTCCTTAGAGGAAGTATGGCGCAAGGGATCTCAATAAGCTGTCCTTGCCCACCATAGCCTGTAGACATAAAGTTTAATGCCCGGAGGCTTTTTACTATATGCTTCTTATAGCATAAGTCTGTTATACCATTGCTAAATTCGCCATGACTGAAAGTGTCATTAGCTCTTACGGCGTTTGTAGTTTGAGTCTCACTAGTTACTAGCACTCATTATAAACACCCACTAATCTGATATATGCCCTTCCTTGTAAATTAATATATTGCTACACACTCGCATGAGATAAAGTTCATATATATTTACAATCCCATACTAAACACCACTGGCGCTAAAAGTATCTCCTAACATAACACTACCCCTTCCCTTATTGATGATAGCTATACACGTTTTATGGGCTATTAGAGATGCAGCTCTGTTTAATATGTTCCACAAATATCACCCTTCTGTTCTTTTACATGTGTTGGGGGTCCAAAAGTGACCTCAATTATGGTTTGGGGGTGGAAAACTGAGGATTATCATATGCAACTTTTTCTATTTTGATTCTATAGCTATTACTCAGATAATTAGTGACATTGCTATAACCCAATCTATTCTACATTTATGTACCATCCTACTCATATGGCATATTTTTGTTAAGAATCATATTGTATGTTTATTCTGTTGTTGCACAACTCACTCATTAGGTGGTATATATATATCTTTATGAAAAATGAGGTTTATATAAGATTTGCCTATTTTTTATTCTTCTGAGGTCATGACAATGTATATGTATATATATATATATATATATATATATTGTTTTTACTTGTGTGGGGTGAACATTGTACCTACATATATATTAGCACTCTTCATTTTATAGTGTTTTTACTTTTATGTTAGTATGGCAAATTTTCATCTGCTTTGTAATTGTTTTTCATACCTCAATAAAAAATTTCTTTAAAAAAAAAACATATATTATATAAAACATATATATTATATAAAACATCAGTGGTGTATCCTTGAGCATGCTCTCAGCCCTATGATTGCATTAAAACCAAATGCTTAATTGAAGATCGTTACAAAAGTTCCATGACATTTCCCAAAAAGACAAACAAGTTGAGTGTGTATATGTATGTTTGTATTTAATATAATGTTATTTATAATATACATTTGTGTGTACGTGTGTGGCTAACTTTTAAATCAAACCTCTCTGCTAGGTTGGAGGTTGCATAAACTTTCATGACTAACAATCTCTGTCAGATGTAATTGCCAACAGCTAAAAGCCAGTTTTTATGTGGGTGGAAAATTAATCCATATAGATTTAAGTTTTTAACATACCCAAAAATATCCATTACTTCCCAGTTTGACACTCAGGCAAAGATCTAAGGTCAACTAGGTGATCAGAATAAAAAATATATATGAAATTATTATTTGCTAAATGATTTTTCAGTTCTTATGCGTATGCCAATTATTAATTCAATTTTTTTTGTATTTAAGCTTAGAAAGTTTCACTTAACTTTGAAACAGACACAGAGCCCTTTTATCTTATTTATTAAAATTTGTTGATTTTTTTTTTCTAGCTATAAATACTCCATAATATTTCTTTAGTTTGATTTTACAGGACAATTATGGAACTAATATGCAAAAATCTGTTTCTCAGCCTCTTGGTTAGTGTCAGTGACCATTATTTAATAAGCACGTATTAGCGCACCATTTGAATATATTATTAGTTTATCTCCCCCCCCCCCCCACAAAAAAAACAAACAAACAAATTTTATACTTATAAAAAATAGGGGGCGTCCTTGGTCAATAGCCAAACAGGTGATAAATATCAAAGATTATCTTGCAACACTTAATAAGCAGTAATACTACCTATCTAATTTTAAAACAATGCTATAAATTGCAATATAGAATCTCAACAAACAAATGTTCCAAAGTCCCATATGATGAAATAAAGGGTATTGAAAATATATCCTCAGGAGCACTTGGTTATAACAGGTCCAGGCAGCTATCTGTAGATGGATCAAGGCCTCGATCCAGGTTCAGCAATCTGTGAATAACATAGGAGGACAGAAGCGCCACATGGCCTAGTATTGCATAACTAGATGGATAATCGTGTATGATATATTGCACTCACATTTAGTGGAGCACCCCTTTGGTGCTAGTAAAACAGGCTGGGATCAAACAGTCACCCAGCAGACTGGCCTCCGGTGTTGGAACAGCAATCTCTAAGTGAGATGGAAGCAAAAACACAAAAAACGCCAATATGGCCTAGTACTGTATGACTTAACAGAGAATAGAAATAAGATAAGGTTGCACTCACATGTGTTGGAGCACCCCTGTTGGTGAAAATGTGGCAGGCTGGGATTATAACAGTCACCCAGCAGACTGGCCTCCGGTGTATCAGGAAACTTCATGATACTTCAAAGGCTCAGATGGTAAGTTCCAAATTATTGTACATCAATAAAGATGTCAATTGAATGAAAGTATGGCAGCAAGTGGTAAGTAAAAAACGTACTTTATTAAAAATATAAAAACATGCAACGCGCTTCTCAATCAAAGAATGATTGTTTAATCAGGCTTAATATAAAAAGTATCACTACTATCACTAGTACTAGGCCATATTAGCGTTTGTGTTTTGTGCTTCCATCTCACTTAGAGATTGCTGTTCCAACACCGGAGGCCAGTCTGCTGGGTGACTGTTTGATCCCAGCCTGTTTTACTAGCACCGAAGGGGTGCTCCACTAAATGTGAGTGCAATATATCATACACGATTATCCATCTAGTTATGCAATACTAGGCCATGTGGCTCTTCTGTCTTCCTATGTTATTCACAAATGTTATACTTATTTTGTTCAGTAACAATTAATAATTAATTCACAATCAGAACATTAAAATGTATTTTTGGTATCTTGCACAATCTTGCAATTTATGCATAAAATGAATAGGTATAAAATATCTAACCTAACAAATATTACATCATATGGGAGAGCACCACCATATGCATTTTCCATGGTGTACATGGTAAATAGCATTGCACAAGTCAATATTTCTTTTTATTATTATTATTATTATTATACTTTATAAAGTGCCAACATATTCCGCAGCGCTGTCCATGGATACAATTCATTTAAATAAAACAATGCAAAACTTGTAAGAGACAGGACAATATTTACAAACACATACACGAGGGATTGAGGGCCCTATTCCCGTGGGAAGTTACAATCTAGAAGGGTAGGAGGTTGAGAAACAGGAGGTGAGGACTGCAAGATTGAGAAGGATGTTAATACAGAGTTAAATGAGGAAAATGTTAGGTAAGTGAAATTAATTTATTATTGAGTTGGGTGGTAGGCTTCCCTGAACAGAAAAGTCTCCAGGGAACATTTAAAGGAAGAAAGATTAGGGCAAAGCCTAATCTTTCTTCCTTTAAATGTTCCCTGAAGACTTTTCTGTTCAGGGAAGCCTACCACCCAACTCAATAATAAATTAATTTCACTTACCTAACATTTTTTTCTTAAATATTTCATTCTATTTTCCCATGTTTAGCACCAGTTCACCTTCCTGAAATTTAGGATTTTATATCTAAAATAAACTATAACTTTATAACTAAAATCAGAAGATAAAATCTATTATGTTTAAACATAACACACAATTTCCCAGCAGGGTGAATGCATGTTACTTACAAAAATCAGTGTAGCAAAATAAATGAATAAAATTTGCCTGTGTTTAAATTCACTAATTTCTTGCATTTATTTTCATTCTTAAATTAAAACATGATGTATGAGTCGTAGCACTAATAAGATAACAAAATGAAGCTAGGGATTACTGCCAGGTTATCATTATTACTATGCCTATCACTTGATAGATATAAGGATATGCATCCACCTTATTTAAAATGTGGGATCTCCCTCTTTCAAATTATGTACTTATAGTGAGGGGATCATAAAAGCCTTATAAAATGCTGGAACCTCCAAAATAGAATATTCTGCACATGCCTATGTATAGACTGGCTGCTATGGGCCCTGGGGCCACTGCACCTGCTGCATAATTGTAGTTCTGCCCCGGACACACCTGGCATAGGCATTGTTGGCATTTAATGCAGATAGATGTTCTGAGCAATAAAATGTGATATTAATTTTTGTATATTATAAATTTTACCTTTGTGTAAAAATTGTATTTTAAGGGGAATAAAAAATCTACATGGATGCACATTGCAATGTTTTTCTTTTTATTTATTTATTTTTAATTTTGGTTATTGTTCTGTAAAATATGTATACATGTGTGTGTATTAGCTCAGTTTAGACAAAGAAGTTTATGCCAAATTATTATTATTTATATTAGTAATTATTGTGAAAGAAAAAGGTAGTGTTTCAAGTACCACTTACAGGCCAGATTTTAAGTATTTTTCCCTTCTAGCTGAACAGCGGCTCAACCACTGTTATTGAAATCTTTTGAGTTTGGCCTCTTAGGTTAGTACATTTGACAACTAGAAATGCAAAATTAAATTCAAAAGGATATAAAAGTATAATAAAATCCTAATTTATTAGCATTTGTTTGAAAAAAGAAAAAAACTTCTGTATTTAACCTCTGCAAAGGGTTAAAGCTCATAGCTAAAGTTGTGCTCCCAGGTGCAATGCATTGCCCCTACTGAGCAGGACACAATCTGTGAACCAATCAGGATGATCATAAAACAGCTGGCAATCACCGCTCATATCAGCTGAGAAATGACATGGGAATATACTTGGTGCACTACTTCGTATTTATACCCTTTTATGGGTTAAATATATAGGGGTAGATGTAGATCCCAATCCTGTCGAAAATTCTTTCTAATGATATTTCTACAAAACTCTTCATTAAATTCTATGGGGATTTTTGTCGAAAAATTATTTGATAAGCAAGTTTGTTTTGTTAATTTATAAATTGGCTAGCAAATTAAAACATTTATTATTATTTTTTTTTATATTCCTTTAAAGGGAAATGAAACCCCAAAAATGTATTTTATTATTCAGACAGAGCATACAATCCTTTAAAAAAAAAAAAAAAAAAAAAAAGTTTCCAATTTTCTTCTTTTATCAAATTTGCTTAGTTTTTATGGTATTATTTGTTGAAGGTATAACTAGGTTGGTAGCACACATGTTTTTCATGTCCCTTTAAGATTTTCTAAATTTGAAGGAGCTAAAGGTCTAATAATACATTTGGAATTATGCTTCCTTATAAAAGGGCCATTGCCAACCTTTACAGATGGTCATATATTAATGCTTTGTAAAAGCAGATGTATGGTTCTCAGTACAGGAGTTTGACTTACACTGAAATGTTTTTTTTTTAATTAAATAAATTATCTGGATGTAATTAAAGGACCACTTTAGTCAAAATGAAATCATGATTCAGATAGAGCATGCCATTTAAACAACTTCCCAATTTACTTCCATTTTTATATTGTATAGATAATACGCATTTTGTGATTGGATGTTGGCTGTTACATGATATTGTGGTAGGAAATATAAATAAATGTTGAAATTTGTCACACAACAAAAACTTCTACTCATTTAAAAGTCAGAGTAAGTGTGATTACATTGTGTTAATGTGCAATTGTACTACCACTGTATTTAATGGTCTTTTAATCTAAGATGCGCTACTTTTTCATTTTCAAGCTTCAAAATTTCTTAGCAAAAATTGGCCCATGTTAAACTGTCCATGACATTTTACCCCACTGTTGCCAGAAAGATTGTCAAAGCTCAGGAAGCAAAGGAGTGAGGAATACTAAAAGCATTATAAGACCTCATAATAGATTTCAAAACACTCACATTTTATGTTTAGAATAATGTTTGTGACTATATTTATACAAAATGCCAAACACACTAGGGAGACTTGACAATGAAAAGTCGTTGGCAAAATATCTTTTTTTTAAATTAGGATGTCAGACCCCCTCCAGCAATGGATTGCATATTCAGTTGAATGATTTCTGAAAGCACAGAATACATGAAAGGTGTCTGTCCATTAATTCAAAATAGACTTGACAAATGATTTCCATTTTACTTATTGAAGTCTAATCCCCAAAGTGGTAACCTTTTTTCTTTTGCATGAGCACAAATGGAAATGTCACTTACAGTAATGCATTTACAGGTAGATGGTTGTACTTTGAAAGACCACATTTTCTGCTATATTAAAAACAAAACCGATAGAATTCTTTTTGGTACCTTTTATTTCATATATGTTAAAAAACTACAGATGCTGCTAACTTTACAGCCTTTAAAAAGGACAATTTTCAAATAAATTCCCATTTCCAATATGTTAGGAAAACTTGTTAATTAAAATTAAAACCTGTTTTCCATTTTAATTTAAATGCAAAGTACATTTGTTCCACTTAGATGATAAGCTGTAGATTTTTTATTTATTTATTTTTGCCACGTGTTTTAAACATTTCACAAACTTTAATAACCTAGAAATTATAAGATGGAATGAGAATGGGGAAAGTTATTGTACATTTAAACCATGTAATAGTAAACTATTTAATAATAGTTTAATCATTCTAGAAACCAGAAAAATGGGGCATAATCTAATGCAGTAGGTGTGTGTGTGTATGTCGGAATGTAAATCATTTGTTTCCATAAATACGTTTTATATAAAGGCCTATAGGTAAGCCTGGCTGGAGATTATCACTTCTCATTCAAACTGACTGTGCCAGGGCCAAGCTGAAGAAAGGATTGGAGTGTCTTAATGTAGAGTTGCATTTAGCAGTCAAGTGTGGCTGCACATCAAATGGACTGGTTACTAAGGATTATATTGCACAATAGATCAAGCAACATGTCATTTAAATGGACAGTCTAGTCCAAAAATGTTATTGTTTAACAAGATAGATAATCCCTTTATTACTCATTCCCTAGTTTTGCACAACCAATATGGTTATATTAATATTCTTTTTACCTCTGTGATTGCCTTGTATCTAACCCTCTGCAGACTTCCCCCTTATTTCAGGGCTATTTATTTATTATCTATTGACTTGCATTGTAGCCAGTTAGTGCTGGTTCTTGTACAACTCCATGAGAGTAGGTACAATGGTATCTATATAAGTAGTCTCCCTTGTTGTGAAAAGTTAATAATAAAGCATTTGATAAGAGGCGGTCTGTAGTGGTTTACAAACAGGCAGAAATGTAAAGGTTTAAATATTATAAAGTATATTAATATAACAATGTTGGTTGTGCAAAGCTGGGGAATGGGTAGTAAAGGCATTATTTATCTTTTTTAAACAATAACAATTTTGGAGTAGACTGTCCCTTTAAAATATTTTTATTTTTTCAAACAAAAGAGAAATTCTTAACCAGAGAATGAACAATGGCTTGTTCTATGGCACGTTATCACCAGAGAACTTTCTTTTAGCCCAGATGTTCTTTGTGTGAGCCTGCATATAAAAATAATATAGCCAAGGACCAAAATACCAGGCAACCCTCCTCTGAAAGACAAACATGGTTACTAGCTATGGGACGGAGCATAGAAGCATTGTTTATTATCTGGCCCAGTTTGTTTTTTATAAAAAGAAAGAGAGATGCACTCAGCTGAGACCGTACAAAAGCTAAAAAAACTACTGTGCCTGTTCATTTTCAGTGCCACTCAGGGTGCATACTCTTTTAGCACACTATGCCCCTTCACAGAGAAAAAATATCCTGTAGCATATCAGTCTGACCCTGCCCAATGACAGGACTGCACCAAAATACCAGGCAATTCTTCTCTGAACAAGAAAAACAACAACCCCAGACGATCGTTCCGGCCTTCTGTGGGCCTCGTCAGTGAGGTGCAGTCGCATCTCTCTAAGGGCATGTGTGCAAGGAGTCCACGTCTGGTTCCCCCTTTTACACTTAGGGAGCAATTTGCATAAATATAAAGGTATTTCGGTACTGGACTGTCATTGGGCAGGGTCAGACTGATATGCTACAGGATATTTTTTCTCTGTGAAGGGGCATAGTGTGCTAAAAGAGTATGCACCCTGAGTGGCACTGAAAATGAACAGGCACGGAAGTTTTTCCAGCTTTTGTTCTGTCTCAGCTGAGTGCATCTCTCTCTCTTTTTATATTTATGCAAATTTCTCTTGGGTCTCCGTAAGAGTAAAAGGGGAAACCAGACGTGGACTCCTTGCACACATGCCCTTAGAGAGATGCGCATGCACCTCACTGACGAGGCCCACAGAAGGCCGAAACGATCGTCTGGGGTTGTTGTTTCTCTTGTTTAGAGAGGAATTGCCTGGTATTTCGGTGCTGGACTGTCATTGGGCAGGGTCAGACTGATATGCTACAGGATATTTTTTCTCTGTGAAGGGGCATAGTGTGCTAAAAGAGTATGCACCCTGAGTGGCACTGAAAATGAACAGGCACGGAAGTTTTTCTAGCTTTTGTTCTGTCTCAGCTGAGTTCATCTCTTTCTCTTTTTATATGTATCCAGTTTGTTTCTTGTCACAAATATGTAAATTACCCCCTTGATGAATAGTCCGTCTAAATGTGAGGGGGGTACCAGGCATGGGCTAAAGTAGTCTGTTCCTGGGTGGTTACTTGCAGTAGAACAGGCTTTTGAATAATTATTCATTCCCTGGGTAAGGTCATCTCTTGTTGAGTGAATTATCACTCGCTAGTATTGGTCACCCTTAGGGTGATGATTAAGAAGCCAAATATTGATATCCCCCAATGTACCTAGACAGTAATATTGCTGCATTGTGCAGAAAAGGTCCAATGAAACATACATTTCTCTTGTTCTGATGGGAATTGACTGTTATTTTGAGCTGCACTGTCAATTTTATGCGTGATCAGACTGATGCATTTCAGGACAATTCTACTCCATAAATATATAATTGGGCTAAAAGAGACTTCCTTTCCTTAGTGGTGGAACAAGTCATTGAAGCATTATTTGTTTATTGGTTGAGCATTTCTCCTCTCATAAACATCAATTTCAATATCTATATGCCTATCCCTTTGTTTTCTCTCTTTCTCTGTATATTGATAAGTATTTATATAAAAAGAAGTGAAAGAAAATCTATATAATGGAGTGCCAGACAAATATTTCACAGTGTATCAAATTAACAATACAATGTCTGCCAGAGTTACCAACTGACTTTCCTCTTAAAAAAAAAAAAGCGTAGATAGAAAAATGTGTTTTCTTGAACACAAAGTTAAAAACCTTGATCATATACGTTGTGTCCCCCACAAACTGGACACCAAAGGGGGCACGCAACGATTGGAGGAAGCCATATTCGTCATCCATATGCTAAAGAAAGCAGGAGATGCAGGCGAAGGATCAGCGTTGTTTACCATAACACAAAGATAAAGTATTTTTTTAAATATGCGTCTTTGTAAACTTTAATGAATTTAAGTGCCCCCCGTTTTTAAGATTATTTTTGATCCTGGTCTTTACTTCATTAAAGTTTATAATCACTTTAGGTAGACACAAGGATGTCTTCCCTGTATTATAGGCTCTAATTAATTTCTTTACTTTTTAGATAAGTGTATATTGCACACAATGTAAGGAAGTGAATAATGGTTTGTAAATTGGCATTATTTAAAGAACCAGGAAGGAATCATTTAAGTGAAGTAGCTATGCCCGACCCAGCTAATATTGCATTATTAACTTGCAGCGAGAGCCGAGAGGTGAGAACCAGCATTCAGTTGATTCTTACTTCAGGATGCTGAAAATATACAACTAGTTAAAGGGCCAATCGATCAGTGTTCTCCGCAGGACCTTTTTCACGAGCACACAACCCGGCTTATTTCACTGATTACTCAACTAAAATGTAAACTAATATAAAGCTATCTTAAATTAATATTAAAGGGATAGTAAACACATTTTTTTTCTTTCATGATTCAGATAGAGCATGCAATTTTAAAGGGCCATTATACACCCAAAAAAATGTAGGCTACTTAAATAAAGCACAAACAGAAGATAAAGTTTGTAATTGACAAGTATTAGCAATTTTGCTGCTAAATCTCCTAAAAATGATTATAAAGTTTGTAATCCTCTCAGTGAATGAGAATACGAACGTAATCTCCACTAGCTTGAGAGCAAGGCTTTTTCTACACTCCCTATTTAGTGTCTTTTACAGCCAGCCCCCATGCTGTCACAAATCCCTAGCGTTTCTCCCTGACTGTTTACAGTGGCACAGATCTCACTCCCCCCTCTGTCCTCCCCGGTAAGCTTTCTGTAGAAAGTAACAAGAGGAATATTTCACTCACAGCTCTGTGAAACATGATCCTGAGATGTTTTATAGAGCTGTGTGTAAAATATCAGAGTGAAAAGTAGATTGTGTTTTTATTCCATTCAAACAGCCAATATCTGCATAAGCAATTCACTGGCGATGTCAGCCTTTGATTAGTTTTGAGAATTGTTTGTATCTCACAATTTATGTGATATTTGCATAATGTATACATCTCTTACAGAAATGTCACTGATATCTTATGATAATGTGTATAGCAGATACATGATGGATTTTACTATTCATTAATGCCAATTAATAACAGACTGTTACCAGCAAAGTTTATTCACCCTAAGTAATAGTGGTAGCCAAATGCTGTAGAAGAAAGTTTCCCCTAAGCCAGCCGTTTCTGCACCTCGGCAACATCCAGAGCTCCGCCCCCTGCAGCTACTCCCACTCTTCTGACTCCTCATAAATATTCATATTATATTATCTGTAAAGCAGGGGGCGGAGCTCTGGATGTTGCCGAGGTGCAGAAACGGCTGGCTTAGGGGAAACTTTCTTCAACAGCATTTGGCTACCACTATTACTTAGGGTGAATAAACTTTGCTGGTAACAGTCTGCTATTAATTGGCATTAATGAATAGTAAAATCCATCATTTATCTGCTATACACATAAGATATCAGTGACATTTCTGTAAGAGATGTATACATTATGCAAAAGCAAATATCCCATAAATTGTGAGATACAAATGATTCTCAAAACTAATCAAAGGCTGACATTGCCAGTGAATTGCTTATGCAGATATTGGCTGTTTGAATGGAATAAAAACGCAATCTACTTTTCACTCTGATATTTCACACACAGCTCTGTAAAACATCTCAGGATCATGTTTCACAGAGCTGTGAGTGAAATATTCCTCTTGTTACTACAGAAAGCTTACCGGGGAGGACAGAGGGGGAGTGAGATCCGTGCCACTGTAAACAGTCAGGGAGAAAAGCTGGGGATTTGTGACAGCATGGGGGCTGGCTGTAAAAGACACTAAGGGCTCCATGTACTAAGCCGTCAATTCATCCGTCATTGTAGACGCGGATAAACTCGCCGTTACTCGCCGCGGGCGAAATGGTGTCCGCTGTCGCTATGTACTAATATTCCCCCAATAAATAGACAAGTCTAGCCCGCCGCGAGCAGTTGCGGATTGTTGATAAATTTGACGCCTCGCTCGCCGCGACTAAGCTGATGGTACTTAACTTTCAGTTGAATTGTCTGGCCAATTATTAACACGTGACATGCAAGGTGTCACGAACATCATAGTAGTCGCGGGATATTTTGCTCCTATAAAAGTTCAACTTATCTAAACAACTTTATTATTGTTCAAAATTTTTTGAAGAGTGATAACAGAGCGTTATTTTTGTAATATTTATTTACAATTTGGATATGGCTTCATCTGGATCTGATAATATATAAATATTAATATAAAAATAATTATAAAGATTGACAACTAACAATACAAATTTAAATAGATTACTCTTTAATTACAGTCGACAAATTGGGCGCAATTTATGTACATGGAAATGAGAGACAAATTAGACGCCAGTTATGCTGTAAGTACAATGCTGATATTACTGCCTTTTATATATGTCTAGACTGGCGTCTAGATTGACTTTCCTATTGTTTTGTACCTTGCCCGCCACCTAAAAGGTGGCGAGGCAAAAATAGCGAGGTGGGAGCGGAAATTGTAGCGAGCGGACAAATAGATTTTTTAGTACATTCGTTTTTTGGCGAGTTGGTGGTCAAATGTGTCTAATTACAGTGAAAAATGGAGCGGTAGCGAGGTTTGGCGGATAAGTACGCTCGCAATTTTAAAGATGCGAGTTTTAACATAATTGACGGCTTTGTACATATCAGTTTGCGAGTTTTGACGCGAGATTTGTTGCGGGTAGCTCGCTGACTGCTTAGTACATGGAGCCCTAAATAGGGAGTGTAGAAAAAGCCTTGCTCTCAAGCTAGTGGAGATTACGTTCGTATTCTCATTCACTGAGAGGATTACAAACTTTATAATCATTTTTAGGAGATTTAGCAGCAAAATACTTGTCAATTACAAACTTCTGTCGGTGCTTTATTTAAGTAGCCTATATTTTTTTGGGTGTATAATGGCCCTTTAAGCAACTTTCTAATTTACTCTGATCAATTTTTCTTCATTCTCTTGCTATATTTATTTAAAAAAGCAGGAATCTAAGCTAAGGAGCCGGACCATTTTTGGTTCAGCTCTTTGGATAGCACTTGCTGATTGGTGGCTACATTTAGCCACCAATCAGCAAGCGCAACCCAGGTGCTGAACCAAAAATGGGCCGGCTTCTAAGCGTACATTCTACCTTTTCAAATAAAGATAGCAAGAGAATGAAGAAAAATAGATAAGAGTAAATTAGAAAGTTGCTTAAAATTACATGTTCTATCTGAATCATTAATTTTTTTTTGTTTACTATCCCTTTAAATGTTTTCTATGTTTGTTGCAAAAATATCATTAAATCAGTTTTTTGCATTGTACATTTAGTTTGTACTTTGGATAGCTTAGGTGACATTTATAAATAACAAATAATATTGCTAGGTATTACACTGATCACCTACCTGGTTACTTCATAATGTCACCTGGCTGACAGCCTTTTCTGTAGGGGACACTGGGGTATAAAGGTGCTGTGATGAGAGCAGGAAGTGATGTCACTAGTTTGGGGGCGGGGCTTAGGTCCGGTAGTCTGTGTCGTAGTTAGTTAGTGAAATCAACCTGACTAGATGTATGTTTCTGTGCTCGGTAATAAAATAGAGTTGTACCATCATTGCTGTGTCCTGCATATGTCCTGCATCTCATGAAATGGTGTCAGAAGTTCTGGCCTGCGCTTCTGTTCCAGATCGATGACAATGTCAAAGTTTACCCTACCTGAGCCTTTTGACTTCTCTCAGCCTGCAGCTTGGCCCACATGGCGTCAGCGGTTTCAGGGCTTCAGGATTGCTTCCAAAATGGACAAGGAGAGTGATGAAGTACAAGTTAATTCTCTTTTATACTCTATGGGAAAAGATGTGGAGCCAGTTTTCAATGCTTTTACTTTCCAAGAAGGTAAATAATTTAACTTTGATATAGTTATGGATAAACTCAGTGCCCACTTTGTGCCCAGAAGAAATGTGATTCATGAGAGAGCTTGTTTTCACAAACGTAATCAGCGTGTGGGAGAATCTGTGGAGTAATTTGTGCGCAGCCTGTATGAACTAAATTCTGTGAGTTTGGTGTTGCTAAAGAAGAGCAAATCTGAGACAGAATAGTTATTGGAATTGCAGATGCTGAAGTCTCCCTGAAGCTGCAGTTAGAGCCTGATTTAACATTAGACGGGGCTATTAGGATGGCCCGCCAGAGTGAACTGGTGAAAAAGCAAAGTGCTGATCTGAGGTCTGAGTATTGTGGATGAAGTGCAACAGTCCAGGAAAACTGCTAGTGAAAGGCACAGTTTGAGCGGTAGATCTAAAATAATGGACAGGCCTAGAAGTGGATGGGCGCAGCATGCCCGATGCACACAGTGCTACCGTGCCCATGATCAGAGTGTTATATGCCTGGCCAGAGATAAAAGATGCAGAAAATGTAACAGAATGGGCCATTTTGAAGTGGTGTGTAAAACTGAATACATTAAGGAGATGCAGGTGGACAGTGACCAGGAGGGTCAGGAAGTGTCTTTTGTGGGGTCTGTTGTGGAACGGCCAAGCTCAGAAGAAGATTGGAAAGTTACTTTTACTGTAATGGGAGCCAAAGTTGATTTTAAGATTGACACAGGAGCAGATATCACTGTAATGTCTTTTGCTGCATTTATGAAACTGCCTCGACAGCCCCAGCTGGCGAAGGTTACTACAAATGTGCATAGTCCGGGTGGCCGCATTGATTGTGCGGGGAAATTTCTTGCCAGCTGTGAGTACAAGCAAAGGAAGTTCACTATGTGGGTGCATGTGATTCGAGGTCAGTGTGTTAGCAATTTATTGAGCAGGAAAGCAGCCTGTGACTTGGGCCTCGTGGCCAGAGTGAATGAGATCTCTGAAGATATGTTTGGCGAATTGGGCCTACTGAATTGCAAACCAGTCCGTATAGCACTTAAAAGTGACGCAGTTCCATACAGTATTTCTACTCCCCGTAGAATTCCATTCCCGCTCATGCCTCAAGTAGAGAAGGAGCTTATGCGCATGAAGTCTATGGGGGTTATTGAAGAGGTTGTTGAAGCAACTGACTGGTGTGCCCCCATTGTTCCTGTTGCAAAGAAAAATGGAAAGGTGCGCATCTGTGTGGACCTGAAAAGGTTGAATGAGGCAGTGAAGAGAGAGATTTGTGCTGCCGACATTAGAAGACATAGCTCCAAAGTTGGCTGGGGCGAATTACTTTTCTACATTGGACGCTTCTAGTGGCTTTTGGCAGATCCCCCTGGAAAGTGCCGCAAGCTGATTACCTTTATTACACCGGTAGGTCGGTTTTGCTTCTGCAGACTCCCCTTCGGGATATCCTCTGCCCCAGAAATTTTTCAAAGGGAAATGAGTTCTCTCCTAAGTGACCACGTGGGCACGGCAGTCGTCATGGACGACATTCTAGTGTATGGGTCTACAGCGGAGGAGCATGATCAGCGTTTAAGTTGTGTGCTGCAGGCTATCAAAGAGTCTGGGCTGAAGTTAAATAAAGAAAAATGTCACTTTAGGAAAACTTAATTATGTTACTTTGGGCATATTATCAATGGGGATGGCATCAAACCAGACCCCGAGAAAGTTCGTGCTATCGAACAGATGAAAAATCCTGCTGATGTACATGAGCTGAGACAGATATTGGGCCTTGTAAATTATGTGGGCAAGTTTCTTCCAGATTTATCAACAGTTCTACACCCTATCACAGAGTTGCTAAAGAAAGACGTTGCCTGGGTCTGGGGACTTTCACAAGAAAAATCTTTTATGCAGGCCAAGTCCCTGCTGGGGTCTGCCCCAGTGCTGGGGTTCTACGACCCTTCCAAAAAGACTGTGGTTAGTGCTGATGCGAGCAGTTATGGGTTGGGGGCTGCTCTCCTGCAGTTAAATGAAAATAAACTACAGCCCATCGCCTACTGTTCCCGCATACTGACGGCTGCTGAGTCAAAATACGCTCAAATTGAGAAAGAGTGCCTGGCTGCAGTTTGGGCCTGTGAGTGCTTTCAGCGTTATCTAGTGGGTTTAGAAAAATTTAGTCTGGAGACCGACCATAAACCGCTAGTCCCTTTTAATCAACTCTTATGATATCGACAAAACACCCCTAAGATGCCAGATACTTTTAATGAGACTACTCAGGTTCAATGTTCAGGCAGTGCATGTGCCGGGGAAACAACTGGTTGTGGCAGATACACTATCCAGGCTCCTGCTGGCTGCTGCTGAAGAATCCTCTACCAAATCTGAGGTGAAAGTGTATGTTGATACAGTTCTGGCCTCTAAGTCAATTTCTTCAAGGAAACTGGAAGAAATAAAGAAAGAGACATATTTGGACACAGATCTGCAAGAGGTTTTAAAGTACATAAAAGAAGGCTGGCCCGAGAGCCGGACAGTCTGGATGTCTTTAAGTTCTTACCAGTCAGAGAGGTCGTAGCTCACAGAGCTGGAGGGGTTGGTGCTGTTCCAAGACCGCATCGTTATCCCTGTCAGCATGAGGAAGGAGATGTTAAACAGGATTCACAATGGCCACTTAGGCATTACAAAGTGCAGAGAAAGGGCAGCTACAGCTGTGTGGTGGCCTGGGATCAGCTCCGACATTGCAAATCGCGTGTCTAAATGTGCCTTTTGCCGGGAACGCCTGCCTACTCAGAGAAGGGAGCCCTTGATTTCTACGCCGCTGCCTGCGGGGCCGTGGCAGAAATTAGCTGCTGATTTGTTTGAACTGCACGGGAAAAAGTTCCTTGTTGTGATCAACTACTATTCCAGGTATTTGGAAATTGCACCTTTGAATGATATCACAAGTCAAGCCGTTATCATTCGTCTGAAGAGTTTGTTCGCCCGGTGGGGCATTCCAATGGAGCTGGTGAGTGATAATGGCATGCAGTTCGCTTCTGTAATCTATTTACCATATACTGTTCAAAAATGTTGTTGTATGCTCTTTGTATACCCTGTTATTTGTTATATTTTAATGTATGCTTCGCCCTTTGAAAAGGGGGAAGATGTGATGAGAGCAGGAAGTGATGTCACTAGTTTGGGGGTGGGGCTTAGGTCCGGTAGTCTGTGTCGCAGTTAGTTAGTGAAATCAACCTGACTAGATGTATGTTTCTGTGCTCTGTAATAAAATAGTTGTACCATCATTGCTGTGCCCTGCATATGTCCTGCATCTCATGACAGGTGAAATTTGAAAAAGTTTTAATGGGTTAAAGCTTTTTTTATTGCCCTATTGCTTGTATAAAACTAAAACAAAAGGGTTAAACACATAGATTAAGTAAGCTTTGAAGTGGCAATGCATTGTTGACCCTGAGCTAAACATTGGCTAGTGAGTCTATCACAGTGGCCTATGTGTGTAGTCACTGGCAAGCTCAGGAATGTGTGTTGTACATCCAGAACAGACTTTTGCCAGGGTTAGATACATAATATGAGCAAGCAATAATGCAATAAGAGAATGTCTAATGTTTAAGTGTTTTGTTATTGTAGTTGTATATTCATTTTAATTATTTTCTCTGTCCCTGACTTTATAAACAATTAATATTCAAAGGACCATTAAATACAGTAGAAATGCATAATCAAAAAGTGCGTAATAAAGACAATGACAATAATATAACTCTGAATTTTACTGACCAATAGATATTTTTCTTCTAATAAACTTAACAATTTCCTTTAATATGCCTGTCCCCTTTATCATGTGACGGCCAATCAGACTATAATCAGTTTTTTATAAAAAAGAATGTGCACGATTTGATAAAGGATGTAAATTGCTCTAACTGAATTGTGAACGATTTTAATTTTAAATATTGGATTACTGTATTACATCTGATTTGTTCACTTTATAGCTGTTTTAACCCAACTTGCTGTGTTCTTATAAATATTTCAGTGATGTCATATACTTTGTTTGTTGCTGTCTGCAGTGCAAATGCTGCATAGAAATGGTCTCTTCTAGTGCCTCTTGTCAATAATGTGTTGTGATATAAATGTTCCAGCTATAATAGTATACAAAGGGAAAATCTGCTCCCTGGACATCAAAAGAAGAGCTGGGTAATGTGTTTGAAATGTAAACCTGTCTCGGTTGCTGTCTCCCAGATGATTACATAAATACACCTCCAACCTAAACTGTAAACTATACATAGTGCCGCTTATTACTGCTGAAATAGCAAAAGTTATTTAAAGGGACACTCAAATCAAAATTAAACCTTAGATAGAGCAGGCATTTTTAAACTTTAAACTTTTCAATTAATTCCATTAACAAAATGTGCACAGCATTTTTATATTTATACTTTTTCAATCATCAGGTCCTAGTACTGAGCATATGCATGAGTTCACAGAATATATGTATATGCATTTGTGAGTCGTCGAAATAGACATAACATTGAAATTTGTCAGAAAAAAATGTACTACTCATTTGAAGTTCAGACTTAGGGCAAAATTTATCAAGCCCCGAAAAAATGTGCCTAAAAAGTCGTGATTATTTTCGCAATATGTTAAGTCAAAAATGTCGCCAGTATTTATCAAAATTGTAGAGACCTTTTTGGGGCAAACGTTTTTTGCGATGTCAAGCGAATGGCTGATCCTAGTTTTCTTGCGAAAATGTCATTTTAACTTTATTTATCAATCTTAATTTTAGACACCGGTAAATGGTTTATTGTTCTAATCAAGTGATTGTTTAAAAGAATGTTATTTCTTATATATTAAAGTTATTTTTATTTTGCCCCTTCTTTGGCTCTCTTTCATTAAGGAAGGTTGCCCGTTTTTTGGAGTTCATCTTCGTTCTTTTTAATACTTATTTCAATTGCACTTAAATTATTTAACTTTTTTATAATATATATTATTATTCAGGTTCTGTGCCTTGTTGGGGGCAATTTCTAACCCTAGATACAGCAAGAAAAAGACATATTTCCATTTCCCTTCCAGACAAACAACAATATCGCTCTTTATTTTTCAGTCCTCGCAACCTACAAATTTGCGAGATTAAAAGCAGTGAATATTACATGCACCCCTTTTCAGAAATATGAGAACTGCGAATATATACGGGCATTTTAAAATGCCAATAGAGATTAATACAAGAATTAGGCATTTCTAGACAACTTATTCGCATATACTTAAGACTTGCGAATGGCTATCAGGCCCATTTATCAAAGGGCTTGCGGACCTGATCCGACACTGCGGATCAGGTCCGCAAGACCTCGCTAAATGTGGAGAGCAATACGCTCTCTGCATTTAACATTGCACCAGCAGCTCACAAGAGCTGCTGGTGCAACGCCGCCCCCTGCTGACTCGCGGCCAATCGGCCGCCAGCAGGGGGGTGTCAATCAACCCGATCGTATTCGATCGGGTTGATTTCCGGCGATTCCTGTCCACCTGCTCTGAGCAGGCGGACAGGGTTATGGAGCAGCGGTCTTTAGACCGTTGCTTCATAACTTGTGTTTCTGGCGAGTCTGAAGACTCGCCAGAAACACGGCCCTTCAAACTCCGTACAGAGCTTGATAAATGGGCCTGATAGAGTCAATTTGTTCGCACATATGAAAAGTTGCGACTTTATTGGCGCATAACCTTTCATAAATATGGTGTTATCATTTTTTTTTTGACGACAGATGTGAGAATTTTCTTATTCTCACTTTTATAAATCTTGCCTTAAGTCCTATTGCATTGTCAATTATCATACGTTTGTTGATTATGCAAATCTCCTGTATTTACTGGTCCTTTAGGTATAATAATGTAATAATGAAGCAGGCGCGTTACCTTCTAATGCATCAGTTAGTGACTTAAGTAGTGTTTTTAAGCAAAATTGTATTATTGAATCGGAATATTTTTTTATTAATTATTCATAATTTAAGATTTAGATTTTTTTTTTCCATATTAGAGAAGCAGTTTGATATATATGGCATCTTCCAGAACATGATATCATTGTCATGTTAGAAGTTAAGTGAAATCAGATTGTATAGGGAGGGGGTGAATACTGCCCTACAGGCTTATCTTTCTAGTAGGAAGGACTTTGACTAAAGATGCCAGAATAAATAGCTAATGTACATTTAACTTGCAGTACAACCTATCTGGGCATATTTGCAGCTTTCAAGCAGACCTGTGTTTTAATTCCTTTGCAGGGGTTAAACTCATAGATAGCTAGGATCAGTAACGCAAAAATGAAGTCTTCGAACAAAACAGAACATGTAATTTTTACATCAGAATATTCCTTTAAAAAAATATCAAATCAAAATTTGCATTCTAGTTTTAACATTAGTCTGCAAAAAAATGTTGAATGTTCAGCAAAACATTTGTTTTAGAGCCAGCAAAACTGGGCAATATGTGCACCTTCCTGGATAACATTCACTTATAGAGACCTAAGAACAAAGCATACTCTCTGCTTGTTTTTACACAGCCAATAACCGTTTTTAATATCAATTTGCTTCTATTATCCAGTATTATCCATGTCTTGAGCACTTTCAGACCTCCCATTATTTGCATGATGGCTACAAAGTAAACCGCACTAATCTCTCCTTAGATAGACAGTCCTGAAATAATATCCAAAACTGCATAGATCCAGTTGCAAATTCATTAAAAAAAAGAGCTGTGTGGACCCATATGAGTGAAAGAAGGTATTTTTTAATAAATCTGCAGCTGGATCTATGCAATTCCCAAAGTTTTTCAGGACTTGGAGGCCTAGGCTTAGTGTGGGATGCCTGTAGGCATCTGATTTATGGATTTTAGTAGAATATCAGCAGTGTGGATCTCCCTACTTTCAGTTTGGAAACTGGGACATACTACATAGAGAAAGGGAAGCTCAGGAAGCGTTACTAAAGCTATGACAATCTTACAATGCACAGGATGGATGGGAGCTCTGCACTATATGTATTACAAACGTTGTTTTAAACACTGTTGCCATATAGTCAAGACACGTGCACGCTCCTCAGTATGCTCATAGAAAAGGAGATAATTTTTAACAAAGGAGACCAAGAAAAAGTTTATTACATTTTGACATCCTTGTCCCTTTAAACTTACACATTATGTTTGTATGTTCTTTTTCATGATAAGTTGAACATTTATTTAAGGTAAATAGCACAGCTGATGTTTTTTGCTAGAGTTCTTTGTCAATCAGATCTTTATTATAAGCTTGATGTACCCAGGTTGGCAAGTTCACATCTCCGCAATGCATGGGGTGGATGTTTTTTTACTTGAAAGAAAATAAGACTTTGGTTAATCACTTTCAAGTTGTGAGTCATTTTGTATTCTTCTTTTGAAAATGCTATCCCCATTGTTGTTTTATTTTTTGTTTTCTGTTGTTCAGAAACTAGGAAAGGAAAAACACAGCATAGTTGTTGTATATATAATAAGAAATCTTTACATATGACTTTATTATTTAGAGAATGCTAATATCCTGCTGATCATTTCTGTTTATGAGCACAATAGTAATTGTCCTATTACTTTAGTTTTCCTGGTTTGTAACAACTGAAATTCTTAACCCATTCACTGCTAAGACATCACTTCATTCCTTGCTCTAGAGTGCCCAGGACAACGTGTCATCCTTCAAATATCTCTAGCAGTCTTCATTAGTGTAGTGCCAACATGCTTATTTTTTTTAAATGGGTTAAAGGGACTGTTTACTCCAGAAATTTTATTATTTAAAAGCTATTTAATCCCTTTATTACCCATTCCTCTGTTTTGCATAACCAACACGGTTATATTAATATACTTTTTACCTCTGTGATTATCTTGTATCTAAGCCTCTGCAGACTGCCCCTTATTTCAGTTCTTTTGACAGACTTGCATTGTAGCCTATCAGTGCTGACTCATAAATAACTCCACAGGAGTGAGCACAATGTTGTATGTATGACACACTTGAACTAGCACTGTCTATTTGTGAAAAACTGTTAATCACTGACATACGAGGTGGCCTTCAAGAACTTGAAATTATCATATGAGCTTGCCTAGATTTAGCTTTCAATAAATAATACCATGAGAACAAAGCAAATGGGGTGATAAAAGTACATTGGAAAGTTTTTTATAATAGCATGCCCTATCTGAAACATAAAAGTTTAATTTTTACTATAATGTCCATTTAACTGACTGCTACACAATAGCAGAATTTTGTGTTACTTTAACATATATCCTGAGACTTTTTGGTTATATATTTTATTTCTACTTATTTATTGCATAAATTGTAAGACCAAAATAATAGCTATTGTTTTCTAATTTTCAAATCAGATTCTTTTTTTTAATTATTATTAAATAAAAGTTTATAGAATTTTAAGTGTTTTTTAGAGTAAGAAGATTTAATATGAAATGTGGAACCATAAATGTATGTGTAAAATCTTTACAAACAATGACTTCCATGCCCGTTTACCATTTATGTAATAAAAAAATTTTGTTCATTTATTTGCTTTTGATATGATGCTTTCCCCTATATTTGGGTATTTCTGCAAACTATAAAGTTTTGTTCCACAAAAATGTTTGGTTAGCGATGCTGAATCTGTTAGAGCTACTTAGGGGAATCTGTTGCCTATCTACAAATACCTAATAATAATAATAATAATAATAATAGTCTGTTAAAAAAAAAACCAAGGTGGAATTTGTTTTCTACCTTTTATAAAAAACAACAACAAAAAAAACACTGAATTTGATGATTAAATGCAATGGTTGATAAATAAAAACTATTTTAGCACAGGGGTGTGAAATGATTTAGCGGTGAAGGGGTTAAAGACTAATTGTCTGATAAAATTTGCCAGATTGGTTGGAAAACAGTTGCTGACACAGAGGTTGTCCTAATGGAATGCTCTTAAAAATTCTGCAAGTTGCCAGATGCCTCCCATAGTAAGTTATGAAAGTCACAGGAAACAGGCAGAGCAAATTGAGCTGGTAGCAGGGGGCACACTTTATAAATGAAATATAACAGCCAACACCAATGAGATTTGCATAAATAAAAAGAGAGAAGCACTCAACCTGGGAACGAACAATAGCATAATAGCTTGTTCTATGACTAGTTACCACCCAAGAAGCCTCTTTTTGCTCAACATGTGCCTTTCACAGAGAAGAACTTTCCTGAAGCATATCAATCTGATCCTGACTTCATAGTATAGTCCAGGCCCAAAATACCAGGCAATCCCTCTCTGAACAAGAGAATCAGCAAAACCCCAGACGTACGTTTCGGCCTATTGTGGGCCTCGTCAGTGAGGTGCAGCCATATCCCTCTAGGCACACTGAGCAACGGGTCCACGTGTGGATTCCCGCATCACACTTAGGAAGACTTCCCTAAGTGTCATAATAAATAAAAAGAGAGAAGTGCTCAACCTGGGAACAAACAATAGCATAATAGCTTGTTCTATGACTAGTTACCACCCAAGAAGCAGCCTCTTTTTGCTGAACATGTGCCTTTCACAGAGAAGAACTTTTCTGAAGCATATCAGTCTGATCCTGACTTCACAGTACAGTCCAGCCCCAAAATACCAGGCAATCCCTCTCTGAATGAGAGAAACAGCAAAACCCTAGACGTACGTTTCAACCTATTGTGGGCCTTGTCAGTGAGGTGCAGCCATATCCCTCTAGGCACACTGAGCAACGGGTCCACGTCTGGATTCCCACATCACACTAAGGGAGACTTCCCTAAGTGTCATAATTTGCATAAATAAAAAGAGAGAAGCGCTCAACCTGGGAACGAACAATAGCATAATAGCTTGTTCTATGACTAGTTACCACTCAAGAAGCAGCCTCTTTTTGCTCAACATGTGCCTTTCACAGAGAAGAACTTTCCTGAAGCATATCAGTCTGATCCTGACTTCACAGTACAGTCCAGCCCCAAAATACCAGGCAATCCCTCTCTGAACGAGAGAAACCGCAAAACCCGACGTACGCTTCGGCCTATTGTGGGCCTCGTCAGTGAGGTGCAGCCATATGCAGGTGTTTTTATGTTAGGGTAATACTGTATGTGTTTTCTTTTGTAAAATCATGATGGTCCACAGTCCTCCTTAACATATGGGATATATTTCCCGCCACCAAGAGAAGGTCAAGAACCCATACAAGAGCTTTAAACCCTCCCACCACCCATCTCTCTCTAAGTTTTGTTCTTGGCCTTGTAGGAGTTCGTTGAGAATAGGTGTGTATCCAGCTACTTGCTTATGGATTAAAAATGGGAGCTCAGACGTATGTGAGACCCAGAGTCACTGGGGAGTAACATTTACAAGTAAAACAGAAAATCTCCACAGCAGCTGAATGATACAGAGACATAGGAATACCCAGTTATGTGTGCAACATTTCCTTATGGGACTTCAGCCATAACTACCTTCAGGTGTCATGGGGACTTGTCCTTAGCCTCCCCCTGAGGGACACAGGTATTTCCTACTGCAATCATCTGCAGTACTCAATACCTGCACTGGATGGACTCTCTACTGCTACACTCTATACTGCTACAGCTGCATTGACAAGGATTTGGCATGCCTGGTAAGCCAGTGGAGGGGTGCTGCAAGTGACTTTACACAGCACACACACAGCCTCATAGTTACTGTGACACAGATACAGCATAGCGAGTGGACTTAACTTGCTCTCCTCATGATGCATTTTTTTCTCCCTTTCAGGTTCTTACCTGCCCTATCCTTATCAGGGGCATAGTCAGGGAAGCCTTAGACCCTTTACAGCCCTCTGGCAGCTTTGGTGACACTTTTGGATGCACTTTTTAAATTAGGTGTATGGCCCTTTAAGAAAACTGCCATCTGCTCAGTGCAGTTAGCGTTTAAGTAGAGGAGGCTCTAGTTAGGCAGGGGAACTTTTTTTTATTAGTTTAAAATGTATGTATTATGCTTGGTGCACACTTATTTTACTGAGGGAACCAAAAGCTATATTAATCTACTCCCTGCAGCCCCAGCAGTGTTCCTGGGCTTTTCACAGCAGTGTTCCTGGGCTTTTCTCCTCAGTCCGGAGTCTCTACAGTCATTAATGGTCCTTCAGCTGTTTGACCAGATTCCAAGTATATTTTCAGTGCCTTCCAGACCTAGGAAAGGGGTGAGTACCCATACAGGAGCTGCCAGGGGGTACTTAGGGGCTATTCAGTATACATAGGGGCTGTGGTTTTACCTACACTGAAGAAAAATGGAGGTGTCTGAGGGAGTGTAAACAGTGTAGAGGAGTCGGTTTCTGATATTCCTCTGTCTAAATTTGTTTATTTTGCTAATCTGTTCCAGTATGGCAGGTCAATCAAATCTGTGAATTGTATACCTCCGATTTTGCATGCAAACCAGCTACAACCATCCCCTTCTCAGATGGAAGTTTGCCCATTACTTATCACGCAGGGGGAAAATACTTATTTTACTCCTGAATTTAAAAATAGCATGTACAAAATTGTGACAGATTGTTTGGCGGCGATCCCCAAACCAAGTAATCGTAAATCTGGGGATTTAACTCAGTCTCATGAGGTAATGTGAAAATTTCTTCCCCTTGACCCCAAATTCTCTCACAGAGCTCTGACTCTGAGGATTCAAACATTTCAAGTTCTGATGGGGAAGTGTCATCAGATGAATTTAAAGTGGAGCATATCCGTAGCTTATTGCATGAGGTTTTAAAAACTCTAGAATTTTCAGAGGAAAAGCCTGCTGAAAACAAACATGTTAATCAGTTAAATATTGTTTTCAAAGCTCCACTAAAAATTCCACAGGTATTTCAACACATGAACTAACACCTTCTAGCTGTGAAAAACTATCAACTGCATTCAGATAAGAAGCGACCTTCAAGGGCTTAGAAATTAGAATATGAGCCTACCTATGTTTAGCTTTCAACTAAGAATACCATTAGAACAAAGAAAATTTGATGATAAAGTAAATTAGAAAGTTGTTTAAAATTACATGCCCTATCTGAATCATGGAAGTTTAATTTTGACTTTGCTATCCCTTTAATAAAGCTCTTTCTTCAAACAGACCTAAACTTATACCAGCAGCCTTTCTTATCTGTGTGGTTGCAGCAGGAACATTCTGGTGTGAATCCTTAGCCTTGCAGAATTGCATTAAGGCCCTTAAAATAGCTCAAGCTTTTATGTGTGACGCTGTGATGGACATAGTCAATATCAGTGTCAAAAATATGTCTATGGCAGTACTGGCAAGAATAACCTTTTGGTTAGAATCTTGGTCAGCAGACATGACATATAAAATAATAGACTGATTGACTATTTCCTTCCAAAGTAATATTCTATTTAGTTTGGACTTTGACTTTTGATTTTTAAGACGGTCACTGGTGGGAAGGAAGCTTTTTTTCCCTCAGGATACAAAAATCCAAAGGAAAGAACAGATGAGGGAATCAAATCAGTTTTATTAATTTCACTCTTCAGGAGATCAGAAGTCTTCCTCTTCTCAGAAATCCGAGCTCTCCAAGTCGGTATGGAAGCCTTTTCCTTCATGGGCAAAGAGCAATACGTCCAACACCAACACTAAATTGGCATGAAGGTGCGACCCCTGGGCCAGATTCGGTTATGGTAGAGGGCAGACTGAGTCTTTTTCAGAAGGCCTGGTTCAAGCCGGTCCAGGATTCTTGGGTTCATAATATAATTTCACATGGTTACAGGATGGACTTTCAGTCCAGACCTCATTGAGGGCGATTTCTTCTTTCTCATGTTCCACTTCATTTAAAGGCCTTTCTACACTGTGTTCAGCAGTTGGAGGATATGGGAGTAATTATCCCATTACCTGGGTCTCAAGGGTTAAGGGTTTTACTCCAATCTGTTAATTGTCCCAAAGAAGGAAGGGACTTACAGAGCTGTCTTAGACCTAAAAACTGTAAACATGTTTGTCAGTGTCCCCACTTTCAAGATGGAGACCATTAGTACAATCTTGCTCTTAATTTAACAGGGTCAGTTTATGACTACAATAGCTCTCAATGATGCATACCAGCACATTCCCATCAAAAGGGATCACTATCAGTTCCTGAGGTTTACATATATGGACAAACACTACCAGTTTGACACTCTTCCCTTTGGTCGGGCTAAAGCTCCATGCATCTTTACAAAGGTGTTGGGAGCTCAGGGAATTTCAATTGCACAGTATCTGGATGATATACTAGTGCAAGCCCCTCCCCTGTCACTAGTGATCACTCATATGTGCAAGTTTCTGTTATGTCTTCTATAAGGTACGACGAGTCCACGGATTCATCCTTTACTTGTGGGATATTATCCTCCTGCTAACAGGAAGTGGCAAAGAGCACCACAGCAGAGCTGTCTATAAAGCTCCTCCCTTAGCTCCACCCCCCAGTCATTCTCTTTGCCTACTCTAAGTACTAGGAAGGGTAAAGTGAAAGAGGTGATAAAATATTAGTTTTTAATTTCTTCAAGCAAGAGGTTTTTGTTTTAAATGGTACCGGTGTGTACTATTGACTCTCAGGCAGCAGATGGATGAAGACTTCTGCCTGGAGGATGATGATCTTAGCATTTGTAACTAAGATCCAGTGCTGTTCCCACAGAGGCTGAGGGGTACAAGAAACTTCAGTGTGAGGAACGTTTTCATGCTATATAGCAGTGAGGTATGTTCAGTCATTTTTTCTGGAGAGACTGTGTATTTCAGAAAGGCTGACAGTATCCCCATTAGGGTAAGGGTAAGCAGTAATCCTAAGAGCTATAGAAGGGCATTACTAAGCTTGCATGAGGGGCTAATTACAAAAATGGTTGACACTGAGTTTTGAATGTTTGTGGGCAAATGTTTTATGAACTGGGAGTGCTGTTAACGTTTTGTGGGCAATAACGTTTTTTGGGCAACTTTATTGAGGTACACTTGGCTTACTTTTTGGGTCTCAGAACCCACATGACTAGCTTAAAACCGCTCTGGTGCGGTTCTTTGAGGCTGTAAAGACATTGAGTGAGATGGGCGGGGCCTATTTTCGCGCCTCAGATGCGCAGTTATTTTCACGCAGCAAGCTCCAACTCCTTAGGGCCCTTGTGGATGTTTTGGGCCAAATCGAAGATTTAACCCCATATTTACTATCCCTGAGGGCAGGTAGGCGCCACAGCAGGGCTGTGGCAAGGTGCTGGGGGTGTTTTTTTCCAGATTTAGGCCTAATTTCAATCCGGTTTGCACATTAAAGGGTTAAATGTTAAATTTCCTTGTGGGGCAAACTTAACTATACATATTGAGTCTGCTTGCAAAAATTTGGTGCATTTTAAAGCAGTTTTGCAGAACGTGTATGCTTTTTTTTCTCTTAAAGGCACAGTACCGTTTTTTAAGATTATTTTTTTTTCACTAAATAAAGTGTTTTCATGCTTGTTTGTAGTCATTACTCGCCTGTTCAACATGTCTGACATTGAGGAAAGTCAATGTTCAATATGTTTAGAAGCAATTGTGGAACCCCCACTTAGAATGTGTCCCTCATGCACTGAAAGGTCAATAAATTGCAAAGAAAATATTTTAGCTACTAAAAGTATGTCGTAGGATGATTCTCAGTCAGAAGGGAATCAGGTTATGCGATCTAATTCTTCCCAAGTGTCACAACCATTAACGCCCGCACAAGCGACGCCAAGTACTTCTAGTGCTCAGGGAGGTTTTAGCGACTCTGGATGATGCTGACCCTATTGTAATTCCAGAGAAATTGTGTAAAATGGACAGATTTCTAGAGGTTCCTGCCTACACTGATGTTTTTCCGGTCCCTAAGAGGATTTCGGACATTGTTACTAAGGAGTGGGATAGACCAGGTATTCCGTTCGCTCCCCCTCCTACTTTTAAGAAAATGTTTCCCATATCAGACACCATGCGGGACTCGTGGCAGACGGTCCCTTAGGTGGAGGGAGCCAAGTCTACCCTGGCTAAGCTTACAACTATACCTATTGAGGACAGTTGTGCTTTCAAAGATCCTATGGATAAAAAATTAGAGGGTCTCCTAAAGAAAATATTTGTTCATCAGGGTTTTCTTCTCCAACCTATAGCATGCATTGTTCCTGTAACTACTGCAGCTTCTTTTTGGTTTCGAGGCGCTGAAGGAGGCTCTTCAGGTTGAGACCCCATTAGATGATATTCTGGATAGAATTAGGGCTCTCAAGCTAGCTAATTCTTTCATTACAGATGCCGCTTTTCAACTAGCTAAATTAGCGGCAAAGAATTCAGGTTTTGCCATTTTAGCGTGTAGAGCATTATGGCTTAAGTCCTGGTCTGCTGATGTGTCATCAAAATCTAAGCTTTTAGCCATCCCTTTCAAGGGTAAGACCCTATTCGGGGCTGAACTGAAAGAGATCATTTCAGACATCACTGGAGGGAAAGGCCATGCCCTTCCTCAGGATAAGACAAATAAGTTGAGGACCAAACAAAATAATTTTCGTTCCTTTCGAAACTTCAAAGGTGGTCCCTCTACCTCTTCCCCTGCTGCAAAGCAAGAGGGGAATTTTGCTCAATCCAAGTCAGTCTGAAGACCTAACCAGACTTGGAAGAAGGGTAAACAGGCCAAGAAGCCCGCTGCTGCCATCAAGACAGCATGAAGGGTTAGCCCCCGATCCGGGACCGGATCTAGTGGGGGGCAGACTTTCTCTCTTTGTTTAGGCTTGGGCAAGAGACGTTCAGGACTCCTGGGCTTCTGAAATTGTAACCCAGGGGTATCTTCTAGATTTCAAAGATTCTCCTCCAAGGGGGAGATTCCATCTTTCTCAATTGTCTGTAAACCAGACAAAAAGAGAGGCGTTCTTACGCTGTGTAGAAGACCTATATACCATGGGAGTGATCTGCCCAGTTCCGAAAACAGAACAGGGGCAGGGGTTCTACTCCAATCTGTTTGTGGTTCCCAAAAAGAGGGAACCTTCAGACCAATTTTAGATCTCAAGATCCTAAACAAATTCCTCAGAGTCCCATCCTTCAAGATGGAGACCATTCAGATTCATATTTTACCAATGACCCAGGAGGGTCAATATATGACCACCGTGGACTTAAAGGACGCGTATCTACACATCCCTATCCACAAAGATCATCACCAGTTCCTCAGGTTCGCCTTTCTGGATAAGAATTACCAGTTTGTGGCTCTTCCCTTCGGGTTGGCCACAGCTCCCAGAATTTTCACAAAGGTGCTAGGGTCCCTTCTGGCGGTTCTAAGGCCACGGGGCATAGCTGTGGCACCTTTATCTGGACGATATCTTAATTCAGGCGTCGACTTACCAACTAGCCAAATCTCACACTTATCCCTCTCAGAAGAGTTCCATTCCTGGGAACTCTGATAGATTCGGTGGACATGAAAATTTTTTTGAGGGAGGTCAGTAAATCAAAGATTTTATCCATCTGCCGAGCTCTTCATTCCATTCCTCGGCCGTCAGTGGCTCAGTGTATGGAGGTAATCGGATTAATGGTAGCGGCAATGGACATAGTTCCATTTGTACGCTTGCATCTCAGACCACTGCAACTATACATGCTCAAACAGTGGAATGGGGATAATGCAGATTTATCTTCTCAGATAGTCTCTGGTCTCTTGATCCAGATTTATCTTCTTTGGTGGTTGTCACAGGATCATCTGTCCCAGGGAATGTGTTTCCGCAGGCCAGCATGGGTCATAGTGACGACGGACGCCAGCCTATTGGGCTAGGGTGCAGTCTGGAATTCCCTGGAAGCACAGGGTTTGTTGACTCAGGAGGAGGCTCTCCTCCCGATAAATATTCTAGAACTGAGAGCGATATTCAACGCGATTCTGGCGTGGCCTCAGCTGGCTTCGGTCAGATTCATAAGATTCCAGTCGGACAATATCACGGCTGTAGCATATATCAATCATCAGGGGGGAACAAAGAGTTCTCTAGCGATGATAGAGGTTACCAAAATAATTTGATGGGCAGAGACTCACTCTTGCCATCTATCAGCAATCTATATCCCAGGAGTGGAGAACTGCGAAGCGGATTTTCTAAGTCGTTAGACTTTTCATCCGGGGGAGTGGGAACTCCATCCGGAGGTGTTTGCACAATTGATTCAGCAATGGGGCACACCAGAATTGGATCTGATGGCGTCTCATCAGAACGCCAAACTTCCTTGTTACGGGTCCAGGTCAAGGGATCCTCAGGCAGTACTGATAGATGCTCTAGCACTACCCTGGTCGTTCAACCTGGCTTATGTGTTTCCACCTTTTCCTCTCCTTCCTCGTTTGATCGCCAGAATCAAACAGGAGAGAGCTTCGGTGATTTTGATAGCACCTGCGTGGTCACGCAGGACTTGGTATGCAGACCTGGGGGACATGTCATCTCTTCCACCATGGACTCTGCCACTGAGACAGGACCTTCTGATTCAAGGTCTGTTCCAGCATCCAAATCTAGTTTCTCTGCAGCTGACTACTTGGAGATTGAACGCTTGATTTTATCCAAGCGGGGTTTCTCTGAGTCGGTCATAGGTACCTTGATTCAGGCTCGAAAGCCTGTCACTAGGAACATTTTTCATAAGATATGGCGTAAATATCTTTATAGGTGCGAATCCAAAGGCTACTCATGGAGTAAGATCAGGATTCCTAGGATTTTGTCCTTTCTCCAAGAAGGATTGGAGAAGGGGCTATCAGCTAGTTCGTTAAAGGGACAGATATCTGCCTTATCAATTCTACTGCACAAGCGTCTGGCAGATGTTCCAGACGTTCAGTCGTTCTGTCAGGCTTTAGTTAGAATCAAGCCTGTGTTTAAACCTGTTGCCCCGCCATAGGGTTTGAATTTAGTTCTTAAAGTTCTTCAAGGGGTTCCGTTTGAACCTATGCATTCCATAGATATTAAGCTTCTATCTTGGAAAGTTCTGTTTTTAGTTGCTATCTCTTCGGCTCGAAGAGTTTCTGAATTATCTGCATTGCAATGCGACTCGCCTTATCTTGTTTTCCATGCTGATAAGGTGGTTTTGCGTACCAAACCTGGATTCCTTCCTAAGGTTGTTACTAATAGGAATATTGTTGTTCCTTCTCTGTGTCCTAATCCTTCCTCTAAGAAGGAGCGTCTGTTGCACAACTTGGACGTGGTTCGTGCTTTGAAGTTTTACTTGCAAGCAACCAAAGATTTCCATCAAACATCTTCTTTGTTTGTTGTCTATTCTGGAAAACGTAGAGGTCAAAAAGCTATGGCTACCTCTCTTTCTTTTTGGCTGAAAAGCATCATCCGTTTGGCATACAAGACTGCTGGACAGCAGCCTCCTGAAAGGATTACAGCTCACTCTACTAGAGCGGTGGCTTCCACATGGGCTTTTGAAAATGATGCTTCTGTTGAACAGATTTGCGACTTGGTCTTCGCTTCATACCTTTTCCAAATTTTCCAAATTTGATACTTTTGCTTCTTCGGAGGCTATTTTTGGGAGAAAAATTCTTCAAGCAGTGGTGCCTTCTGTTTAACCATCTGTCTTGTCCCTCCCGTTCATCCGTGTCCTGTAGCTTTTGGTATTGTATCCCACAAGTAAAGGATGAATCCGTGGACTCGTCGTACCTTATAGAAGAAAAGTAAATTTATGCTTACCTGATAAATTAATTTCTTCTATGGTACGACGAGTCCACGGCCCGCCCTGTCATTTTAAGACAGATTATATTTTTTTGATTTTAAACTTCAGTCACCTCTGCACCTTATAGTTTCACCTTGAAGCTCTGTGCATGGAGGTGGTGAGTCTTATTGTAGCTGCTTCAGACACGGTTCCTTTTGCCCGCCTCCACTTGTGTTCTCTTCAACTGCCCATGCTCAGTCAGTGGTCAAATAATTATCTGCATTTGGAGCAACAAATTTGTTCTAGATTTATCCATCTTGGTGGACACAGAGTCCTCCTTTGACCCTTGGGGCATTTCTCCATCGTCCATCACAGGCCATTGTCCATCAGTCTATCAGGCTGGGGGCGGTCTCGATTTCTCGAACACCACACAGAGTCTGATCTCCTTTAGAGGCGAGTTTACCAATAAAAATTCTTGAACTTCGAGTGATTCTGCAGGCTCTTTAGTTTTGGGCCCTTCTGACGGAGGACTCTTATCTGCTTACAAAAATCATCAAGGAGGTACCTGCAGTCCACCGGCTATGCAGGAAGTGTGTCAGATTCTGTCCTTGGCAGAGAGGAATCAGTGCTCCTTATAAACAATTCACATGCCAGGTGTAAACAACTGGGAGGTGGATTACCTCAGCCGTCAATTAGTTCATCCAGGAAAATGGTCCCTTCATCAGGACATATATAATCAATTAGTGATCAAATGGGGCCTACTGGACTTAGATCTGATGGCTTCTCACTTAAATCACAAGGTCCTCTTTTCCATCAGGATCTCAAATCTCTAGATTTAACTGCGTGAAGGTTGAACGCCTACTTTTGAGACATAGGATTCTCAGATTTGGTTACTGTGGCTTAAAAGATTTACTACAACATTCGGAAAGCATATTTTGTGTGGTGCTCTTCCAAAAAGTTCTCTTGGTGTTCCTGTTGGATCCCAAAAAAATCTTCAGTTCTTACAGGATGACCTTGACAAGGGTTTGTCAGCTAGTTCCCTTAAAGGTCAAATTTCTGCTTTATCTGGGGTTTTTTTCATAGAAAGTTGGCTAAACTTCCTGATGTTCAGACTTTTATCCAGGTGTTAGGTAGAATTAGGCCAGTTTTAAATCGTATTTGTACACCATGGAATTTTAACCTAGTTCATTCAGTATTACAAGGTCCTCCCTTTGAACCAATGCCCTCCATTGATATCAAGCTGATGTCTTGGAAATAACTTTTCTTGTTAGCAATCTCTTCTGCAAGAAGAGTTTCTGAATTGTCAGCATTATCTTGTGATTTTCCATTTTTAATTTTTTACAAGAACAAATATGATTTTCTTCCTAAAGTAGTTTTCTATGGATAATATCAATCAAGAAATTGCTGTTTCTTCTTTGTGTCCATACCCTGCAAACTCTAAGGAAAGATTGTTGCATAATCTGGTAGTGGTCAGAGCTTTGAAGTTCTGTCTCCAAGCTACTAAAGAATTCAGAAAAACTTCTAGTTTGTCCATTACTCTGAGACTTGTAAAGGACAAAAAGCTACTAAGGTGATTCACAAGGCTTACTTGGTGGTGTGTAAGTCGCCTCCTAAACGTATCACAGCTCTTCAAGAGCAGTGGCAACATCGTGGGTCTTTAAGAATGATGCATCTTTGGAGCAGATTTTTAAAACTTTCACATGGTCTCCTCTGCATACTTTTTCCAAATTTTATATTTTTTATGTTTTTGCTTCATCACAAGCAACTTTTGGCAGGAAAGTCCTTCAGGCCGCGGTGTCGACTAAATAGGAACAGTCAGGAAAAAGATTTTCCCACCAATCCGTAACATAGCCCATGTGCTTGGACTACAGTCCTCCATAAAATATGGGATGTATACCCATCATCATTTTTACGAAAGAAAACATTTATGTTAACTTAATAAATTATTTTCTTTCGGTATGATGATGGTCCACAGGCCCAACCCACTTCATGTTGGGTAACAGTTCTATAGACCTGCTTTGTCTTTCCTACTTTTATTTTCCTATTCTCTACTCAGCTAAACGTGCAACTAAGAGAGAGAGGAATGGATGGTGGGAGGGTTTTAAAGCTCTTGTATGGGTTCTTGACCCCCTTCTGGTGGCAGGAAATATATACAATATGTTATGTGGGACTGTGGACCATCATCATAACAAAAGAAAAGAATTTATCAGGTAAGCATATATTTAGTTTTTTCATATTTGATACAGTTTTAATACATTTTAAGATGCAAATAAAACTGGGGATCTACAGGGGTAAATGTTAAGATAATGTGAGACCTGACATGGAAATTGCAGCTACACCCAAATTCTACCGTGTACATTAAATGTGCTTTTTTTCCTGCATCATTTCAATACAAATTGTAATTTAAAATACGATTTTTGCACAACAATTTTATTAGACTTTTAAATGTGATTTAACAATTTTATAGGGTCTTTTTATTTCAGTTAATTTATTAATTTCATACAGTGTTTTTTTTGTGAGCTCTACTATAATGTACAGTATGCATTGCCTTTACTTACCTAAAAGTAGAAAACGCCCTTTTGTAATACACACAGTTCTCAAGGTAAAAACTGCCTTTAGAATTCCACCAGAGACTTCACAGTACTAGGGAGATTTTTTTAGAGAATCTTTCAGAGCCAGAGAGGTTTTTTTTTAAATAATGGCATACTTCCGAACTATTTGAGAGGTACCGTTCCTAATTCAGAGCTCTGTCCTGCTGTCTCTCTGAGGGCCTTATATTTAAAAGTTCGCCAACATGAAGAAAAACCTGCAAAATCTCTGGGATTTTTTTTTAAGACCTTATTGTGTAATGAAGGAGTCTCTCCTTCACATTGAAAACCCTGTATAGTGAGATAGAATCATAAATTTTAACTTGAAAGATGTTTAACATATTTTTAGGGACTTCTCCTTACTGACGAGACATCTTTGATCATCTCACCTGAATGGCGAGCTTTTGAATATCAGGCTCTGAGACAGTCATATCTCCTGATTTGAAGGATTTTCCTTAGCCCTGCAATCAGAATGCCTGGGCATGACCGCTGACAACAGACACGCCCACTCTCCTGCCACAACCCTGCCCCCTCCAAATGTGATCTTGCATATAAAACAACCATGGGCCTCTCTTAACCTCTGGGTCCCTAAAACAAAGACCCAAATGTTGGCAGATTTGTAATAGTGCCCCATACAATATAAAAATCACACATTTTATCAGACACCATATTTTTTCTGAAAGGGATATGAAACCCCCCAAAAAATTATTTTGTGATTCAGACAGAGCATTCAATTTTAAAAAAAAGTTTCCAATTTACATCTATTAAACTGTTACCATATAGTACTACAGAAATGGGCCAGCTCCTAAGCATGCGTCCCTGCTTTTCAACCAAAGATACCAAGAGAATAAAAACTTTTTATAATAGAAGTAAATTAGAAAGTTGTTTAAATTTGCATGCTCTGTCTGAATCATGACAGAATAATTTTGGGTTTCATATCCCTTTAAAGGGAAAGTCTAAGCCAAAATAAACTTTCATGATTCAGATAGAGTATGTAATTTTAAACAATTTTGCAATTTACTTTTATCACCAATTTTGCTTTGTTCTCTTGGTATTCTTAGTTGAAAGCTTAACCTAGGAGGTTCATATGCTAATTTCTTAGACCTTGAAGCCCACCTCTTTCAGATTGCATTTTAACAGTTTTTCACCGCTAGAGGGTGTTCACGTATTTCATATAGATAACACTGTGCTTGTGCACGAGAAGTTATCTGGGAGCAGGCACCGATTGGCTAGACTGCAAGTCTGTCAAAAGAACTGAAAAAAGGGGCAGTTTGCAGAGGCTTAGATACAAGATAATCACAGAGGTTAAAAGTATATTATTATAACTGTGTTGGTTATGCAAAACTGGGAAATTCTTAATAAAGGGATTATCTATCTTTTAAAACAATAAAAATTCTGGTGTAGACTGTCCCTTTAAGACAAGTTGATGATGTAGATGATACTTTCTGGTGGAGCACCTGAAATGTCTTCATTAACGAGAGTAATACTTTCCATACACCGATGGACTACTTGAATAAGTAATCTTTGGGTTATATAAGTTCTTTGTATCAATTAGGAAGAATTATTGGCCCATGCTTGATTAAGCAAAGTTCAGCCTGCTGGTTTGTTTTCCAGGAGACTGGAGCTCTCTTACAAGTGATTTTGATTAGTTTGTTCATTGCTTGTTTGTTGTTGTGATCACCGTATTCAGCTTCAGTGATTCTGGCACAAGTGACATTTTGCTCTGACCTAGTTCCATCTGTGACATTTTCAGTAACTATAGTCAATACTCTATAGGAAATAGGAGCAGAGGTGACAATAAAACAAACTATAAGAGTTTTTATCTTCACAAGAAGTTTGTTACTGCATAAAAATATTTTAAGAAATGGGCTATGATCCTACTTTTTATTCATTTTCTAATAAATGTTTTATACTTTGTGAGTGCATTTTTTCATTGCTTGAGTAAGTTTGTAAGATGACTTGTGCTCAGCTCTGTGGAAAATAAGCACAATTAAAGAAAAATGTTGCAGAAGGGATTTTTTTTTAACCCACTTATTTTATATACTTTAGTATTCTTGCCACACAATTAAAGGGACATTGTACTATAAAATGTCCTCCCCTTGAATGTGTTCCCAATGATTAATTTTACCTGCTGGCGTATATGACATTATTTACAAATAACAAATGTACCTTTTTTTTTTTTTGTAATTTAGAAATGCGTGTTTGAAACTATCGCCTATATTAAAAAAAAATTACACTGCTGTAATGGTTAAAGAAAAGCTATGTAAAGAAGAAACAGCAGAAGAAATAATCCCCATCAGTGTGTGTGTGTTTGTGGGGTATCCGCTTTATATACCATAAACTAGTATCTGCTGCTTGACTGAGTACACTGTTTAACCCATTGTGAAGCATTCTGTTCACAGTTCATACAAACATATTTGATTAATGGGGCATGGAAGTCAAACTTAAACTTTTATGATTCAGATAGAGTTTAAAGACCAGTATCCTACAAACTAATACCCATCAACTACTGATACCACTTGTGCCTCACCACATGGACACATAAATTCTTACTCATTTCATACTAAAAATTGTAACGGTACCAACCGGATACCAAGGGTTAACACCAGGGAACAATGTCCTGCATAGGAAATCAGCAATTCACAACCCAGCCAGTTTTCAGGTTTTAAACAGAATAACACTTTATTTGAAGGCAGCATACAGATTTATACAGGTTTTTGACCCCCCCCCCCCCCCAGATGGGGGTTGAAAGAATGTTGTACATTAGATAAAAGGGAGAAGCGCCCTTGACATGATACAATAGGATTATATTACTTAAACACTTCAACCACAGGACACTCTTGACTCTCCTTATCACTTAGGCGTTTCTCTCTGGGGGTGATCAAACAATAGAATGCTAAGCATTAATTAGATTGTAGCTGGAGCCAGCCACTTGTGGTTAGAAAATAAAGTTAACACTTTCAGTCCTGACCGAAGGGTCTGTCACAGACAACCTTTCTTACGTTATAGTCCAGAAGTGGCTAGGTTTGCCACAATGCTCCCCCAGAACCAAGCCGGCATACACAGTCTGATCCCAACGGATCGGCTTGGGGATGTCCGGGGCAACAACTTTCGGCTCAAGTAAGCTACGGGGTGTTCTCCGCCATCTGCTCCAACTTGGCTCAGTACTGCCCCCACCCCAAACATGGAAGCGTCTCTTCCCGGAGGGACTGGGCTTGGGTAGTCACAGGGTTAACATTAGCGGGATCCATGGGAGCATAGGCAGAAACAAGGGGGGCCAAGTCATTTCCAAGGAGAACATCAGCAGGTAAGTCCTTCTTGACCCCCACATTCACAAGTCTAGCGCCCACTCCCCAATCCAAATGTACCCTGGCAACAGGTAGGCGGAACACAGTGCCCCCTGCTACCCTCACAGCCACAGTGTCTCCAGTGTGCTGTTTCTCAGGCACCAAGTTCTCTTGAAGCAAGGTCATGGTAGCACCAGTATCCCGTAGACAACTGACCTCCTTCCCATTCACTTTAACCCGTTGCCGGTTATTCCGGTGGGCAGCTTGCACGGGGTCTGCTTCATGTAGGCTGCCCCAGCATTCTGGCGCCTCTACGTAGCGGGCCACAGGCTGAGGATTATGTGGGATTCCGCCAGCGGGTCTTCTCCAGGACTGTGCTTGATTCGCTGCATTTAGGGGACACTCTGGTCTTTTGTGCCCTAGTTGCTTACATCCAAAGCACCGAATAGGTTGTGAGTAGCCCCGCGAATTGAACCGGGCTCTCTGAGGGTAGTTCGTGGCCGGAGGCCGTGTGGTATAGCGGTGCGCCGGGGGTTGGTAACTGGCAGCTGCTGGGGTGACTGGGGGTCTGTACTCCACTCTAGCAGTGGGCAATCGGTATACTGCTCCCCCTGCCCCTCGTACTGCCACGGATCCGCCAGTGGGTGCTGTATCCGGCACCAAATGGGGAGCTATCAGGGTTAAAGTAGCTCCCGAATCCCGAAGTCCCTGGACCGACATCACCTCATGCAAAATTCCCAGGGGTTCCTCGTCTTGGGTGCTCAACACCTCATGAGCGGCTGGCTCCGTTTGGTAATGGTGAGCAGCCGCCCTTGGGGCCAGGTTCTGTCTGACCTGGTTCCAAGCTTGTCTGCTCCGATTTTGGGTGCACTCACGTGCCATATGTCCCCACTGCTTGCAGGTGTGGCATTGTATATTAGCCCGTCCGTTGTTAGGCTGTAGTCCATGGTGCCTCCTGGCATCAAAATGCTGGTCTGCTAATCTGGCTGCTTCGGTTAAGGTGAGGGGTTTTCGATCTCTCACCCATTCTTGGGCTTCTGGGGACAAGCCGTTAAAGAATTGCTCCAACAGCATCAGTTGTCGCAATTCTTCCATGGTGGTAGCTTGGCTGGCCTGTATCCACCCCTGAGATGCTTGATCCAGCTTGTGGGCCCACTCTGCATGGGAATCTCTTTCTGGCTTGCGCAGGCCTCTAAACTTGCGCCGGTATGCCTCTGAGGTAATGGCATATCTTTCCAAGATCGCTCTCTTCACTTTAGCGTAATCCTTGCTGTCCTCCCTGGGTACAGCGCGATACGCTTCCGCTGCCCTACCGGCTAGCTTGCCTGCTAGCACCGGCATCCATACGGACTGCTCCAAATCATGTAACTCGCACAGTCTCTCAAAATCCTGTAAATACCCATCAATCTCATCCTTCTCCTCACAAAACATTTTAAATGCATGGTATGGGATTTTGGGTCTTACTGGGTTGCTGAGTGCGTCCAAAATGGATTCTGCTCGGGAGGATGCATTCCGCGGACTGTGTGCCATCACGTACTCCTGCACATCTGCCATTACCACGGATAGCATATCCTGTGGTACAGGTTGGGGTAAAAATTCCAGCCTGGTCCTCATTTCCCTCTGGTATAGGGTCTCCTCCATGGCTGCTGGAGGCGTAGCGCTGCGAGCTCTGTCTCCCTCCATCAGCTCAGCAATTAATATAGCCTTGGGTTTGCTGCTGCCTATCTTTCCCCTGGCTTCTAGCAGTTCCTTTTACGTTTGTCTCTTTAGCTTAGAATAATCCATCTCCATTCACTTCGGTCCCTGGTACTCCTTCCATCTTAGTCAGTATTGTAGTAATCCCCCTCTTCCTGAGGTTACTGCTTGTGTAGTTGCTCTTCTGGGCGATAAGGTTCATTCCGTCGCTTGCCACCAATTGTAACGGTACCAACCGGATACCAAGGGTTAACACCAGGGAACAATGTCCTGCATAGGAAATCAGCAATTCACAACCCAGCCAGTTTTCAGGTTTTAAACAGAATAACACTTTATTTGAAGGCAGCATACAGATTTATACAGGTTTTTGACCCCCCCCCCCCCCCCAGATGGGGGTTGAAAGAATGTTGTACATTAGATAAAAGGGAGAAGCGCCCTTGACATGATACAATAGGATTATATTACTTAAACACTTCAACCACAGGACACTCTTGACTCTCCTTATCACTTAGGCGTTTCTCTCTGGGGGTGATCAAACAATAGAATGCTAAGCATTAATTAGATTGTAGCTGGAGCCAGCCACTTGTGGTTAGAAAATAAAGTTAACACTTTCAGTCCTGACCGAAGGGTCTGTCACAGACAACCTTTCTTACGTTATAGTCCAGAAGTGGCTAGGTTTGCCACATGTTTTATACTTTGTGAGTGCATTTTTTCATTGCTTGAGTAAGTTTGTAAGATGACTTGTGCTCAGCTCTGTGGAAAATAAGCACAATTAAAGAAAAATGTTGCAGAAGGGATTTTTTTTTAACCCACTTATTTTATATACTTTAGTATTCTTGCCACACAATTAAAGGGACATTGTACTATAAAATGTCCTCCCCTTGAATGTGTTCCCAATGATTAATTTTACCTGCTGGCGTATATGACATTATTTACAAATAACAAATGTACCTTTTTTTTTTTTTGTAATTTAGAAATGCGTGTTTGAAACTATCGCCTATATTAAAAAAAAATTACACTGCTGTAATGGTTAAAGAAAAGCTATGTAAAGAAGAAACAGCAGAAGAAATAATCCCCATCAGTGTGTGTGTGTTTGTGGGGTATCCGCTTTATATACCATAAACTAGTATCTGCTGCTTGACTGAGTACACTGTTTAACCCATTGTGAAGCATTCTGTTCACAGTTCATACAAACATATTTGATTAATGGGACATGGAAGTCAAACTTAAACTTTTATGATTCAGATAGAGTTTAAAGACCAGTATCCTACAAACTAATACCCATCAACTACTGATACCACTTGTGCCTCACCACATGGACACATAAATTCTTACTCATTTCATACTAAACAGAGCCATCTATGCTCTCTCATGCCTAAACTCCTACCCACTAATTTACAGACCTTCATCTCATATTCATTTAACCAATAATCTGCTCTCACAAATGATCCACTCAGTGCACAGCCACTCCTAGTCAGAACTCAGCAGATAACCACTAACTTTATATTTAGCTATGTTTTCATTATACAACCTCAGATGCTCTATAAAACGGATACTTTTAAAGCTACAATGATCTTTTGCCTCTTGCAGGTGCTGTTGTGAGGAAACCAGATTTGAAAATATGAGAAAATGAATGAAGTGACTATTCTGGAAGCTGCCGGTGTGGTAGATTATCCTGGGTCCAAACTGGATTGATTTGAGAATATTAATTATGAGGCTGACATGCATGTTCTCCTTCATCTTGCTATTTGGAGTAGCCGGACTCGTCGTATTTATTCACTTGCAAGATCCAGTGGAAATGGTTCACCATCAAGGCCTGGCACCAGGTTAGCTGTGTACTCTATTTTATCTCCAACTTTTTTTTTAACTGTGTTGTAAATGTGTACTGGCCTATTACTGTATATTTGCAGTGATATATAGAACGTTGTCATATTGTATTTAAATATTTTTATGTTTGAGTATCCTGTCTCACCCCTGTCTTATTTTTGTATTTAATCTACCTGACTCATGTACAGCTATTCTGGAAATAAAATGTAGGGTTTACATTAAGTCACTTAATGAGATTTTCTTATGGTTAATGATATTCTTAAATCCAAGATTGTGTGCTATGAAACCATAATGGATTCAATATTTACTTGAAAGAATATTGATGTTTGGTATTCTAAAACAGATGATTGTAACTGAATCCAAGTCTTAAGTGCCCCATAGTTGGTTATTTGTCTGATAAGTAGTGGAAATGTGATTTCTGGAATGGTGGTCCCAATGCATTGTACCATTCCCTTGATACGTTGTTCTACATTGGTGCAAATGCCTTTTAGAGAATTGCTACTACAGTAAAATAATGTGCGTTTTAAATGGATGTTCTAATAAAATATGAAATTAGCTGCAGGCCATTTGAAATTCCAACAGTAAAAGTTTTGCACTACACTTACTTGTATAACTTTTCTCCTACTAAGGCAAATAGTTATTTTAGTGATACCCTTTATTGTACTTGTGACCTACAGAGAATGTGACTGCTGGCTGTACATATTTTGCTGGTTCCAAGGCAAGAGGATGATATTTAATCTTATAGATATAATCTACTGCTTTCTAATTACAATAGTTAGTTGAGAATATTTCATTTTATTTTTGGAGTAATGATGGAAGCATTATGTTGGAAAAAACACACACAAAATTCCAATACTATAAACATATTTTATTCTTATTGTTATAATAATTATCCTACAACAGCAGATTTACAGCAGATGCTGCTATTGGGATGTTAGTAGCAACTTGCTTAAATTGGATTAGGTAGAAGCTTCCTGAGGCCATTCACTTCTCCTCGTCCTCCATAAATAAACACACAGCCTATATACCTAGTTGAATGTTTTTTTGGGGCAGAATCTATTCCCATGTGGGTAGGAAATATTATTTTTTATTAAGAAATGAAGAAAAAGGGAATGGATTGCCATGAAGATCACATTATAGCCACATGAGCTGATGTTGCATTATTTGAAATATAGATTTCTCCTATTTCAGAAGGTGCAGCACTTTCCCCATTTTAGTGATATACTATGGTTTCTAGCATCTCTTTTAGAGCCCAGAGTACCCTAAAACTCAGTAATTACACACTCACAGGTTAGGTTTGATGACTGAATGCAGGTAGTTGCCACATGTTTAATGGTGATGTGTAAATGTTGTGTCTCAGCCCTGCATACTCACCACCAATGCTCATGCCCAATGTCTTGGGGTTCACAGCTTAGTTAAATCATGATACATGTTCTAGTCATTTTCAGTTAGGATTGCCAGTTGTCCTCCACAAAAATACTGGAGAAAGGGCATACAATGCTTTCCCAAAGCTCCAGTTTAGGCCCAATCATATATAATTTTCACAACTGATGATTTTATCCCTTTGGCTGCCAGTAATTGATTTCAAAGTGGCACCCTCATGGTTATCAGTGAAAACACAAAGCAGCGATTTTCCACCAGTGGCTTCACATAACACACACATCAGTGTTTTTCTCAAATGGAAAAACACTGGAGATCCAGACAATGGAGCAAGTTCAAGAGACTCACAAGTACACCAGATGATCACATGAGCCTGTGCTACAAAGATATTGTTGCAGTTCAGAGTTTGTAGTCTAATTAAGGAGATTTAAAAAGACACCGAGAAAATCTGCTATTAATAATTCTGTTTCTCTCAATTCCAGCCCTAAAGTACCCTTAACAGGCCAGACGGAGTTTCTTGGTTGAGCACAAGTAAATCAATCACAGTAATTGAGCTGCTGCTCTTCTAACGTAGCAAATACTGATATATGAGAGCTGGAGTTAATTCAGTTTTTTTATAATTTCATTTGATAATTACTTTCCTTTAAATATTGCTGCTCTGTCCTCCGCAAATGGAGTTTTGTTTAGTGATTATTGATGAATGAATACAATAACAAATAGAAGCTGCACAGGTGCCAGAGTCAGAAGCTTTATTTAGCCCATAAGAGGTGAATGAATGTTTGCTTGGAGATCTCATTAAGAAATCAAGTGAAGTATCATAGGTAAACTGTGTTTGGTTGGAATCTACATCCATCCATCTGAGTGTTTTATCTGAAACTTAATCTGGTGCAACTAAATGTCCATGGTTTTGTAGATTGCACTTAAAGGGACACTAAATACATTTCATGCACCTCCCTCTAATCATGGATGCTATCATTATGGAATCTAGGCTAAAGGCAAATGAAGGAGAGTTTCTGCACATGTGCAAACAGGCCAGTGCTGGAATGTAGTTAAGATAGATTTCAACTTGGTGGCACCCGAGCCTAGAGGGATGTGGGGAATTAATACAATTATATGCTTTTAAAAGGTTTTTAGTGTTTAATGTCCCTTTAAGTCCAGTAAGCACATAGATAATACTTTTATTAGCTTTGCTTTTGTGAAGCTTCTATATAGTCAATTAGATCAAATCAAGTTTCTTAGGGAGGTTCAGTGCTGATGTTTTACGGTGTGTATGTAGATCCAGTGCATAAAAACAAGTACATTGCTGGGGATCTTAAGCCACCTACATCCTTGTCACTTTTTATTAGAAACCAACAAGTATTTTTCAAAGGAGTGATTAATTCTGCTCTGTTGTGTTTTTCTGTTAACATCTGCAATGCATAGTTAAATTACATTGGCTTTTATAAATGCTCGAGTTAGGAAACCTTAAGTAATGCTTACATCACTTTGCTTCTGTATAGTACACTTGACAGTGGCTGCTTGTGTTGATTTGTTACTATTCATTTCTTCGTTCCCCATGCTTTACATTCCAACCTAATTGTGATGCTGTTCCCAGAAAGCAATATCAAAGTAATTTTCCACAACATTAGTTACAATTTTCTTCTGATCTTTCCAGTGAAACAAACCCATCCTGTTGGCTTCTGTGAGCAGATAAATGTTGATTACATTTATCCATAGGAAACCAATACTTGCCAACTATATTTGCCCAGTAAGCAAAGTGACATCCCCACACCTGTGATTGATCAGCCTTCTTGAAAATTGTGTTTAAGTAGGGGAAGAAAAACTATGAGACAGAGGGAAAATATTCAAATGTATGCATATTGTTTTCTTTACAAGGCTATTATAGCCAAATGCTCTGTACTTTTTACTATAGAATAACGAATCAGTGAGAGATACTATAATTTCCCTTTAATTGATCTGCCTTTTACCTGTTTTTACAAACCTTGAACCTACATGACTGACTCATCCGGACCCAGCCACTTAGTTCAAACTCATAATGGGCTGGTACATTTTATCTTATTCCAATCTTGATAATCACTTCCTTTCCATAACAGGGTATCCCACTTCCCTCACTGTATAACTTTCCTTACTACATTCCACTCACCCTCGAGTTAATAAATCATTTTAAGAATCCTAGAAAGCTCACCCTTTCTGAGACATAATTCCCTGATAACTATCATCCAGACACCAAGAAAAATTACTGTTTGGTTCACTCTCATACAGTGTTTCTCAACTCCAGTCCTCAGGACCCTTAACAGGCCAGAGTTTCATTATATCTTAACTAGAGGCGAGCACAGGTGAAATAATCATCTGAAGGGTGAGAATAGGTTAGTAACCATGGTTACTGATCAGCTGATTATTTCACCTGTGCTCTAGTTAAGATATAATGAATATCTGGCCTGTTAAGGGTCCTGAGGACTGGAGTTGAGAAACACTGCTCTAATACATCAGTTCCCTTTCCCAATGTAGTTATCAAACCATAGATTTTTTTTTTTTAGGGAAGTGAGAAACCGGGAAATATTTTGTTGAAATAATATTTAATATTGAGGAGAGATAATATTACAGAGATACTTTTACAGCCTTCTAGGCCTTTAACACTGAGCAGGGTTAAAATCCCCTTGCCACTTGTAAACAGGAAGTTGATTTTATGTATTTTCCAGTAATGCTAATTGAGTCAGAAAGTCAGCGGCGGTTAGCTTGCATGGAACGATCATTACTCATTATTATGGATACTAGCACTTACCATATATTCAGTTTCCTGAAAGAGAAACCAAACTGTAAATTGCTTTGAGATATTTTATAGTTCCTACAGCAGATAGATGTATAGATCTCATTATATCATTTATTTATCATTTTGCTGGGTAGTGGGTACATTGAGGAAATAGAGAGTCTAAATCACTGTTTTTTTTAATATATTATACTCAGCCTTAATTTAGGGCCACTAAAAATCCTCAAAATACTGGTGACGTTTTATGAACAGATTTTTCCTTATAATTTTGTGCACTCCGTGTTGTACATTAGTTCTCTGCCATTTTAAAGGACCAGTAAATACAGTAGATTAGCATAATCAACAAATGCATGATAAAAAGATAATGCAATAGCACTTAGGCCTCCATTACATATGCAGCATCGCCCGCAAAATTCTCCGCCGCCAGATTTTACGCGATTTTGGTATTACATATACGGCGTAGCATACAAGTTACACGTGTATATTTCACCCTTTTTAAACCATAGAACAGACGCGCAATTTGGTATCCAATATACAGCGTAAGGATTTACGCGCACAGAATTCAGAGAATCTACTCCATTCTCATCTCGCCACAAATTGCAGGCACAGGAACCCTTGCACTGATTAAAAAACCAACGTAACTCCCTGAAAGCCTTAACAAACGCATACATTTAAGCAGCATCTCAAGGTTAAAGGGACAGTATACTATGATATTGTTTTTTTAAGGTTTATTTGTGTATTTGAAATAGTTTGAAGCCACAACATAATCAAATGGATTGAGCTTTTAGGTACTTTATCACATTGTGGACATATACTTTCTTATTTACTTAAAATTTCTTCTCATAACAATCAACAATACTTGGAGGAGAGAACAATGGGAAATCCATAATTGTATAACCTTCATCTCTTTATATATGGGTTTATATATGAATTTTGAATAGCGTAATTACGCGTCGCATTTTTATATGAATTCGCGGTTCGTTTTTACGAGTGTTAGCCTAATTTGCATAAAACTACTCTTTATTGACACTTTCCGTGGATAAAATACTGGCGTAAGTTACTTGCGACGACTAAAATGTGTATTTGCGCACATTTCAGAGGATCGCTAGTTTGTCCTACTTACGCCAGTTTAGCATCTAACGGCGCAGTATATATCTAACTTGCGCCAAAACCTGCGCCATATATGTGATCGCTCGCGCCCTTAGTCTGAACTTCAAATGAGTAGTAGATTTTTTTTCTGGCTAAGTTCAGTTATGTTTCTTTCCACTCCTGTATCTTGTGACAGCGATCCGCCCTTTTACAAATGCATAAATACGTATATTCTATGAATTCTTGTACATGATCAGTAGGAGCTGCTGGTGAATCATAAAATGTAACTATTAAAAGACTGCACATTTTTTTAATGGAAGTAAATTGAAAAGTTGTTTAAAATTGCATGCTCTATCTGAGTCATGAACGTTTAAAGGGATATGAAACCCAAAATATTTCTTCCATGATTCAAATAGAGCATACAATTTTAAACAATATTCTAATTTACTTCTATTATTTAATTTGCTTTGTTTTCTTGGTATCCTTTGTGGGAAAGCATATTTAGATAGTTTCAGGAGATGGGAGCTATCTGTTAATTGGTGGCAGCAAATATATGCCTCTTGTATTGGCTTACCAGTGTGTTCAGCTAACTCCCAATAGTGCATTGAAGTAAATTGGAAAGGAAAATTTTGGGTTTCATGTCCCTTTAATTTTGACTTGAGTTTCTCTTTAAACTAGTTATACTAACACTAAGTTTATATGATCAGGACCCCAGCTACCAAAACAAGATCCTCTCAGCGTTAAAGGAACACCCAAGTGCAACTTTTTAAACTCTTGATGTGAATATACCGGTACATTTGATAGTCACATATGGAAATAAAAGCTTTTTTTTTTTTTGCTTTTTTTATAGCATTGCAGGATAACCCATCCCTTTATCAGACCATACATTTATATATATACACACACACACACACACACATATATACATACATACAAGAATAGCAAAAGTTTTATTTGTGTGTGTGTCCCTGTCTTAAAACATTTTATGGCATTGCATAGGCTAAAATATTTTCCTATATATCTTTTATTATTTAGTTTCTATAAATAACTCCTCAGTTATTAAATATATAAGCTGAATCTGACCTGTACCACTCTCTAATACCACATATTGATGTAAAGCATCATATTACCTGATTTACAACTCAATACTATGATCTATCACTTTTGCTCATTTTTCCCTTTGAGCCCAGGCAGCTATTTATTGAGAGTATATGAAAGGAAAATTAGATTTTAATTTAGAGGCAGTGTGTTGCTGTTTTTTTTCTCTTTCGTCCTGCAGTTGCACATCTATCATTGCAAATTCTGCAGTGCAGCAGCATTTGCTTTCTTTTGTTTATTAAAAAAAAAAAACAAAGGACCAAAACAGTTTGTTGTAGAGAGAGAAAAAAAAAATTGTTCTGATGTGCTGACATATGGATGAGCCTATTTTTGACAGCTACCATTGCCTTTACATGTCAATTTTGTGTGCTCATAAGAAATATATTTGGTCTACACCTTCGGACATATGAAACAAAGCTTAAAGGGACAGGCAACAGAAAAATTGTTATTGTTTAAAAAGATAGATATCGCCTTTACTACCCATTCCCCAACTTTACACAACCAACATTGTTATATTAATATACTTTACAATCTTTAAACCTCTAAATTTCTCTCTGTTTCTAAGTCCATAAAGACAGCCCATGATCACATGCTTTTGTATTTGCTTTTTCACATCGGGGAAGCTAGTTCATGTGAGTCATATAGATAACATTGTGCTGACGCCCGTGGATTCTAACTCGGCACTAATTGTCTTAAATGCAGGTCAATAGATAGTCATGTGATCAGGGGGCAGTCAGAAGATGCTTAGAAACAAGGTACTCATAGAGGTAAAAAGTGTATTAATATAACCATGTGTTCTGTGCAAAACTGGGGAATGGGTAATAAAGGGATTATCTATCTTTTTAAAACAATAAAAAAAAAATTGAGTTGTCTGTCCCTTTAAGAGATTAAAGGCCCTTGTTGGGTATTCCCAGTGCAGTAATTAAACTTTAATGATAAATAAGACACTGGAAAATGAGCTGCTTTTTTAAATGTACCAGTCATGTTCTGGTACCATTTCTGAAATGGACAGCAATGCATTTCACATGGATTCATCAGATATTATAAAATAGAAACAATGGCGTTTGCTTACATAAAGACTGTGGCTAGCTGTATCTACTTTAGTAACAAGTCTGGATTGGCTCCTCAAAGTACATTAAGTGGTGAGTAAAGTTTGACTACTGAAAACTATTGCAGCAAACAAGGTGAAAATACATTCCAAACATTTTTCAACTTGCCTAATTTATTGCTAGCCTGCAGAAAAATATTGTAATTACAAAGTATTTAGTGTTTACTGTTTGTTTAGAGCTTCCTAGAGCATCACTGTACTAGCGTGAGGAAATCTGTCATAAAAACAGATGTTTAGGTGAAACATTGGTAAAGCTCTTCAGCATATCCTTACCCAGAATCCCATTCTCCATTGGAAACACTCGGCTAGATTACGAGTTTTGCAGTAAGAGCTGCTCGGTGCTAACTTGCAAGTTATTGTCACCGCTCACCTCCCTATAGCGCTGCTATTACAGGTTTTCATAAACCCGCCGTTAGCAGGCAATAAGTCAGCGTTTAGCAAAATTGAGCTCCATACCGCACTTCAATACCAGCGCTGCTTTGAGCTGGTTTTACATCCTCGTGCACGATTTCCCTATAGACATCAATGGGGAGAGCCAGCTGAAAAAAAGCGTAAAACACCTGCAATAAAGCAGCGTAAAGCTCCGTAACGCAGCCCCATTGATTCCTATGGGGAAAGAAAAGTTATGTTTACACCTAACACCCTATCATAAACCCCTAGTCTAAACACCCCTAATCTGCCGCCCCCGACATCGCCGACACCTACATTATACTTATTAACCCCTAATCTGCCGCCACCTACATTACACATAATAACCTCTAATCTGCCGTTCCTAACATCGCCACCACTTACCTACACTTATTAAGCCCTAATCTGCCGCCCCCAATGCCGCCACCACCTACATTACACTTATTAACCCCTAATCTTCCGCCCCGTCGCCACCACTATACTAAAGTTATTAACCCCTAACCCTAAGTCTAACCCTGACACCCACTAACTTTAATGTAATTCAAATAAATCTAAATAAAACCTACTATTAATAACTAAATAATTCCTATTTAAAACTAAATACTTACCTGTAAAATAAACCCTAAGCTAGCTACAATATAAATAATAGTTACATTGGTTTTATTTTTATCTCACAGCTAAGATTGTATTTATTTTAACTAGGTAGAATAGTTAGTAAATAGTTATTAACTATTTAATAACTGCCTAGCTAAAATAAATACAAATTTACCTGTAAAATAAAACCTAACCTGTCTTACACTAACACCTAACTTTACACTACAATTAAATCAATTACATTTATTCAATACAATTAGCTAAATTGCAAAAAAAACCCCACTAAATTGCACAAAATAAAAATGAAATTATCAAATATTTAAACTAATTACACCTAATCTAATAGCCCTATAAAAATAAAAAAGCCCCCCAAAATAAAAGAAACCCTAGCCTACACTAAACTGCCAATGGCCCTTAAAATGGCCTTTTGCTGGGCATTGCTCCAAAGAAATCAGCTCTTTTACCTGTAAAAAAAAAAAAAAAAATACACACACCCCCCAACAGTAAAACCCACCACCCACACAACCACCCCCCCCCCAAATAAAAACCTACCTAAAAAACCTAAGCTCCCCATTGCCCTGAAAAGGGCATTTGGATGGGCATTGCCCTTAAAAGGGCATTTAGCTTTTTTTCCGCCCAAACCCTAAGCTAAAAATAAAACACACCCAATAAACCCTTTAAAAAACCTAACCCTAACCCCCGAAGATCTACTTACAGTTTTTGAAGACCCGACATCCATTCTCAACGAAGCGGCAGAAGTCTTCATCCAAGCGGGCCAAAGTCTTCATTCAAGTGAGCCGAAGTCTTCTATCTTCATCCATCCGGCGCGGAGCGGTTCCATCTTCAAGACATCCGGCACGGAGCATCCTCTTCTACCGACAGCTCTTCTCAAATGAAGGTTCCTTTAAGTGACGTCATCCAAGATGGCGTCCCTTGAATTCCGATTGGCTAATAGAATTCTATCAGCCAATCCGAATTAAAGGTGAAAAAATTCTATTGGCTGATGCAATCAGCCAATAGTATTGAGCTTCAATCATATTGACTGATTGCATCAGCAAATAGGATTTTTTCACCTTTAATTCCGATTGGCTGATAGAATTCTATTAGCCAATCGGAATTCAAGGGATGCCATCTTGGATGACGTCACTTAAAGGAACCTTCATTCGAGAAAAAATGTCGGAAGAAGAGGATGCTCCGCGCCGAATGTCTTGAAGATGGAGCCGCTCCGCTCATGCCATCTGGATGAAGACTTCTGTCGGCTTGGATGAAGACTTCTGTCGGCTTGGATGAAGACTTCTGTCGGCTTGGATGAAGACTTTGGCCCGCTTGGATGAAGACTTTGGCCCGCTTGGATGAAGACTTTGGCCCGGTCGGATGAAGACTTTGGCCCGGTCGGATGAAGACTTTGGCCCGGTCGGATGAAGACTTTGGCCCGGTCGGATGAAGACTTTGGCCGGCTTCGCTGAGGATGGATGTTGGGTCTTCAAAAACTAAGTTGATCTTCGGGGGTTAGTGTTAGGTTTTTATAAGGGTTTATTGGGTGGGTTTTATTTTTAGCTTAGGGTTTGGGCGGAAAAAGAGCTAAATGCCCTTACAAATGCCCTTTTCAGTGCAATGGGGAGCTTAGGTTTATTTAGATAGGATTTTATTTGGGGGGGTTTGGTTGTGTGGGTGGTGGGTTTTACTGTTGGGGGGTTGTTTGTATTTTTTTTTACAGGTAAAAGAGCTGATTTCTTTGGGGCAAGGCCCAGCAAAAGGCCCTCAACAGTATGGACTTCAATTTTTGAAGTTTCACATCTCTCTGATTATCGGATCGTGTAACTAGCAGATCCGCATGAGTAATAATTATCCTGTATATACATAGTGCTCTCATTAGATTTAGATTTATTTTTTTAGGGAAAAAAAAACAAACCATTATTTTATTTACTTCTGAAAACTTTAAAAAAACAACCCCCAGTTATATAATTTTTTTTTATTGAATTCTTAAACTAAAAAAAAATACAATGCATCTAGCAACATCACTGAACGAGATAAAGGGGTTTGTTGTCCTGCGCTTCTTTACAAATGAAAAGAAGTACTTTTTTTTTTTTTTTTGTTAAATCTCTGATTAGACTGTTGGTCCCGAAGTGATTTTTCTCTTTTCAAGCAATACACCAAAGGCTGCCTTTTCTCCCCTTGTGAAGCTGCTTTTGGCCTCATTATCTTCTACGTTTACAATCTGTGAAAAAAAGATGAAACAAGGTTTATAAAGCCATATTAAATAATGCTGTGAATTCTTTTTTTATCCAGTTCCTGAAAGGTGATGTGAGCTGAGTGTGATGAGACATTGTCAGAGAAGCCTGATAAAAAGGAAATCCTATCTTGTCTGAATGCAGCCACAGAGAAGCTCATAGACAGTGTCCTGAAAACTTGAGTTTTCTATGATGGCTGCATGAATCGTACACTTTCTAAAAAAGGTGCACACAGGCTGAGCTCATTGCATGATTTAGCAATGAATTACTCACTTTATTTATTTGCCATTATAAAGCTGATTAACTTGTGTGTATGTAACATATAACAAGTGTTTGTGCAGCTTTCCACATCATCTTACACACAGTGTATGTGCAGTAGCAATGTAAGATAAGTGCTTGAATAGTGTGAAATAAATGAACCAAATTAATATGTTTTGTTAAATCATTTTAATTTTGTAATTGTTTTAATGTAAGTGGAAAAGGACTTAAATTGATATTTTAGTAATATATATATATTCTAGGGTTGTATAGGGATGGGCGAATGTGGCTAAATTGAAATCCAAATGCTATAATGAATATTCCTTTGGATATTAGTTCTACTCAGTCAAATATTGAGAACAAAAATTCTTTAAAATTTTAAAATCAAATGTTCCTTTTCAAATTCATTCATTTGAATTTCGAATGTGTATATTTGATATATTATGAACATTCAAAATCAAAATGGATTTGCATTATTTCTAATTAGCTTTTTAAAATTTGATTTTATGTTCGAAAATAAACATAATGTTCAAATGAATATTACAGAATGTTGATTAAAATTCGAAGACCAATATTCAAAATTAGAAAGTTAGAATGTCTGCTAAACATTTGAAATTCGATACGAACGAATGTATAAAAATTTGTTTTAAATTTCAAATTGCTAAATTTTCACCCATCCCTAGTTCTATAGCTATAGTATCCTATTTTAAAGGAACATTAAACCCTCGGACATAGTTACTTTTCAGCTAGTTTATAACTGATCTTAAATGACTTCAGTAGGAGACATTAGATATGAAAGCTCTTTAAATCGATTATAATTTAGTTACAAATTGGCAGCACCATTAAAAAACTAAAACTTTACAGTTTTTTTTTTCTTCAATATTTAAACAACTAATATATTTTAAAAAAATACATCTGTATGTTAATCTTAGGCTACTCTGTAATTTGAATATATAATTATAACATGCATTCACAGACCTCCCAACTGTCCCTATTTGTGCAGAACAGCCCCTGATTCTGATCTGTCCTGCTGTTCCTATGAGACCATTATATGTCCCTACTTGCAGAATTTCCCTTAGCCACACAACGGAACACTCAGACGCTCCCATAAACACCCGCCAACCACCCAGACACACCCACAATCCCGCCCACTAACCACTCATGATCCCACCCCTCCCAGCATGGCTCCAACCACAAAATGGTGACAACCTCCATCATCCTCCTGAGTTCCTGATACCCCGCCACAAACGTTGTGAGATATTTATATTATATTTACATCACTATTTATTAGCTATTGATAAATACATTTCTTGTCTTTAGAGCCTTGGGAGCCTCTCTGCATAAAGCATGTGTAGTGTGCATATGCACCAGTCAGCTCGGAGACTGGCGCTGGACTTATGTAACACATAAAATGTGATCAATCGTAAACAGCTATCTTGTCAGAAATGTACTAAAATGTTATGTAGGGGCTCTTTAACCCTAGCGTGTACAGTATGAGGCTTGAATGCTCCTATTAAAAGACAAAACCAGAAACCTGTAGCACCAAGCAATATCTGTGTAATGCCGCCCCTGGGAGATATCAGACTGTTAACATTAAACAAATCTATTATTGCCACAATATTCTTTGTCATCTGCACACGCATGTACCTTCCCTCACTGTTTTATTGCATCCGTTAGGGAGGTAACTCAACATATGTGAACATTCTCCAAATTATATATTAAACAAATGTTGTTGTTTTTTAATTTTGGAGTCCGCAAAAGTCATTATGAAATTACCATATAATGTTTAATGACTGAATTCAGGAGGTTTTTTGTTTGTTTTTTTGCTTTGTATGTTGAGAATGAGTTTTGCCCCTTATGTTACCTTAGAAAAACTCTAGAAGAGGATCACCATTTTAATAAAAGGAAGATCTAAAACACAACTTTACTGCCTTACCCCCCTCAAGAAAACAACAAAAACAAACAAACAAAAAACAACCCTTGGGATACTCCTTGTCAGGTCTCTAAACTAAACACTCTGCAACTGATTGATACATTTAACAGTACAAAAATCCACTTGTATATAACCTCACAAAACAAGCAGTATCAATCAGTACCAAGACAAGAATAAACTGATTATTAATATCACAGGCAGTTCTGCATGGAAGAAACATATTTAACCTATTGAATGCAGAGAATGACATCAAGTCATAGCTGCAGCCAAACTGGCATATTTACAGGGGTGTGTGGCTTTAACAGAACCCCTATCTGTTTGATCCGTGTTTGCTTTAGAAGAACAAGAAACAAAAAAAAACCCATTTAATAAGTCTCTTGTCCTCCCAGGATGCAGATAAGATGTAGTGCAGGGATTCTCTCTATATATGAAAGAACACTTATTTATTCATCTGATATAAATTGATAGAAGTTAGAGCCTGATTCTTTAAAACTTGTGTCATGGAGATAAATTTTCCACTTATGTTACTGAGCAAGTATCTACCCTTAAAGGGACATGAAACCCTACATTGTTCTTTCATGATTCAGACAGAGAATGCAATTATAAAAAAAAACTTTCCAATTTACTTCTATTATCAAATTTGCTTTGTTCTCATGTTATCCTTTTTTTGAAGAGATATATAGATAGTTAGCGTACACATGTCTGGAGCACTACATGACAGGAAATAGAGCTGCCATCTAGTGCTAATGTATAACATTGTTGCAAAACTCCTGCCATATAGCGCTGCTGAACATACCTTCCTGCTTTTCAACAAAGGATAACAAGAATATGAAGTACATTTGATAATAGGGGTCACTTTATCTTCTTTCAATTGTATGTTCTATCTGAATCATGAAAGTAATATTTTGTGTTTTATGTCCCTTTAACATAAAAATTCCCTTCAAAACAAACACTGAGGTGCTGTGTAATAGAGGCATCTTATAGAGTATCCAGATTACAGAGCTCTTGAGAATTGGGCCCTTAGACTCATTTGAAAGAGAGGATTCCATTAGTTTGTATGAATAATCACGTCCCTCTAATTCTGTTCTCCTTCCAATTGAATACCTACATACTGCTTAGTTGACCAAATGTTTCAAAATTATAATAGATGATTAGTTTAATTATATTATAGAATTATAACAACTAACATTTGATTTATATTGATTTGTTTAGATTAGATATTAAAACTAAGGGTTATAACCTGATCAACACTGATATAATGTTCTCCCATCAGAATTCATCAGAGCTTAAAAGATTTTGATGATCTTTATAGAATTTAGCTACTTAAAGGGACAGTGTAATCCAAAATAAACTTTCATGATTCAGATGGAGAATGTGATTTTTTTTTTTAATTTACTTTTATCACCAATTTTGCTTTGTTCTCTTGGTCTTCTTAGTTGAAAGCTAAACCTAGGAGGTTCATGTGCTAATTTCTAAGCCCTTGAAGGCCGCCTCTTGGCTCAGGGCATTTTGACAGTTTTTCAACACTAGAGGGTGGTAGTTCATGTGTGTCATATAGATAACACTGTGCTCACGCACGTGGAGTTCCAGGGAGCCTTCTCTGATTGGCTAAAATGGATGTCTGTCAAAAGAAATGAAATTAGGGGGCAGTTTGCAGAAGCTTAGATACAACGTAATCATAGAGGTAAAAAGTGTATTTATACAACTGCGTTGGTTATTCAAAACTAGGGAATGGGTAATAAAGGGATTATCTATCTTTTGAAACGATAAAAATTCTGGGATAGACTGTCCCTTTAAGCATTTATTGCATTGTTTTAGAAGCACCATGTAAATAATTAATGCTCAGGAAAAAAGGTATCTTTATAATGCTGTATTTCAGGACTTTCAGTCCTGGCTATAAGGCATCACATCTCTCTCTTTTGTTGGTAAATTAAACATTCCAAAGGTTTTAATTCCAATAGGAAAAAAGACTATAGCTTGAAATCCATTTTTTTTAATAATTACCTATTTATTTTGCAAGCTACTTAATTTACCATATGTAATTAAAGGGACAGTAAAGACATAATTAGACATTTATGATTTAGACAGAACATATCATTTTAAACAACTTTCCAATTTACTTCTATTATTTAATTTGTTTCCTTCTCTTGTTTTCCTTTTGCTGAAAGTTTTATCTTGGAAAGCACAGGTGCAGCAAATAACCTAGGTTCTAGTTGCTGATTGGTGGCTGCATATATATACCAATTGCCATTGGCTCAGCCATGTGTTCAGTTAGCAACCAGTACTGCATTGCTGCTCCTTCAAAAATCAATACAAAGAGAATGAAGGGTAAAGAACATTGTTTCTGATCCTGTTAAATCAAAATAAAGACTTACTGAAATGAGTCAAATTTTCAGTGATTGGGGCTATCCTAGTTAGGGGATTCAGTGTAATCTGAAAAAGTTGAAGGGCAGTCCAGACAAGCCTTGATTTATAACAAAAAAAGTCAAAGAAAAGGAGGGGACAAAAGAAAGAATCACTTTTGTTACAGAGTTTAACAGACAAAGTAAAAAGGTGCTGAGTATTTTAAGGAAGCACTGGCATATCTTATATGAGTGTAACCCCAATATCACTGCATTTAAAGTGAATGTAAATTTTGATGCTAAAGTGCCCGTTTTTTTTTAAATTTGTTTAAAAACAGGGGCACTTTAATTCATCAAAATTTACATTTCACTTGTGTTGTGAAAAAAAACTTACCTTTTAATCTTGACAGCAGCTCCAGCTTCCTCCGCCCGTTGCAAAACCTCTTCCTGGGTCTAAAATGAGGAATGCTCCTTTCTTAAGGGATAAATTGATCAAAAATGATGTGGGCACAGCTAAGGTGAGTGGCACACGGTATATTACGAGTGCCAATAAAGGATGTTACCCCTGTTTGGGCTGCTTTAGCTGTGGAAACATGATTAAAGGTGCTGCCTTTTTTCACCCACATGTAATTTATCTTATCAAATGCCCATGTGGGCTGCTCTATGCGGGTGAAACGACACGTAAGACACAGGAGAGGGTGAATGAGCACAAATCCAGCATTAGCAGGGGGGATTTTGATGCCCCTGTAGCTCACCACTCTTTTAAAGCAAATTACCAAATTTCACAACTTAGGTTTCAAATTATTGAGCATGTCCATAGACCAAGGAGGGGTGGAAACAGGGAAGTATTATTAAAAATGAGAAAGGCTTTTTGGATATTCAAATTGAGGACTTTACAACCCAAAGGATGAATAGGGACCTTGATTGGTCTGTTTTCCTATGAGAGATTCTGTGATGATGATGATGATTTTGTAGGCTGTTTTTGTTTTTGTATTTTTTAATGAGTTATGACACTTTGTTGTTTTAATATCCTTTAGTGGAAAAATGAGGATGTAATTTTGTATGACCACCACTAGAGGGTGGTATGAATATGGAAGTTGTACCTGTTAATTGATAATTATGTGTTAATTACACGTGTATAAAAGGCAGAGATTCAGTGTTACTCTGTATCCACATAATGGGTGAACCCCCGAAACATTGTGGGCTTTTTATGCCAATAAACAATTGTGATTATTCATGCTGCTGCCTCCCTTGGTTCTTACTATTTTGGGGGATTACAGTATCCTGGGCAGCGTGCAGTTTGGTAAATGAGTGCTGGACTCCTTTGACTTTTGTACAAAGAGATATATAATAGAGGTAAACTGGAAAGTTGTTTAAAATTGTATGTTCTACCTAAATCATGAAATAAACATTTTGGGTTTCATGTCCCTTTAAGCACGTGCACATCCATAAGAAGCTGCACTTATGCTCACACACACATAATCATACACATATAAACGTGATATTGACTGCACTCAGTCAGGCTTGCTGCAAGTCTGTGACGAAGAGAACAAAGTTTGCCTCAGTACCCCCATGGGGCAGCGACCAAACATCAGAAGGAGTTAGATGTAATGTAATGTAGAGCATTCTGCACTGGACAATTTTGATTCCAGGGAGGTGGGGGAATAATATCCTCAATACTATGATTATAAAATGTGTTGTGTTCTAATGTAAAGCATAGAGCTGTTTAGCATCTACATTTGAATACATATCTGCTATAGTCTTACATACAGCGGTCAAGTCCAGTGGGAACGCATGTGAACAGAGTTTCTGCACTATTTTTGCAGGTGGAACTAAGTTCCCCCTGGACAGAGAACAGACACGCTTCAGTAAATGCTGCTGGTGGGAGACGCTGGAGAAGAGGTTAGAGGGATAGTGAGATCCTCTAGTAATGGGCAGTAACACTTCCTACAATACACTAAATATAAGCCTGTCAGTGGTCCTGCTGTGTGATCACCCAGCACTGTGTGGAACATATAGTGTTACATTTCTGTTTGGCTTGCTCTGGGGTTATTTAGCTCCCCTCAGCAGAATTAAAACTATTGCACCTTAAGTGGGTGAGACTCTGTGATAGAGGAGTCGTTTTTAGGCTCAAAGCCAACCATTCAACCTTTTATTGGTTTTAATTTGCTTTCATTAACCAACGTGTATAGATTATATACATATAAATACAGTGTGTGTAAGTGTGCGCGTTTATGTATAAAAGAATATTAATTGTGAGGGGGTAGAAGTCTTGGTAAGTTCCGACATTTTGTTTTGTAGGACTTGACCCCTGCTTACATATTATTGATGTAGTGTAGTTTGAGGAGTGTAGTTTAGCAGTGGTTGCTAGTAGCTATCCAGACAGCAGATGCCTTAATGTAGTGCATTGGGCCTCTTTCCTTTTCTTTTGTTGCCATTGGTGAGGGGTTTGCAGGTAGTTTTTAAGTGTGTCAGTAATGGGGCAGATCAGGAAAACTGCGTGAAAGTTGGAATTGGGATTTAATCTCCAACAAAAGAAAAAAGTTGTTAGGGAACTCTTGTAAAGTATTCAAAAAAATGTCTTTAAAGTCAAAATTAAACTTTCCTGATTCAAATAGAACATGCAATTTTAAACAACCTTATAATTTACTTCTATTATATTTTCTTTCTTCTCTTAGTAAATTTTGTTGAGAATCAAACCTAGGTAGACACAGGAGCAGAAATTCTTTAACTTAATTATAAAAGTTTAATCCAATCTCTTCAACAGATTTTCCAGTAAGGATAAGCTCCGCCCCTCTCTAAAATATTTTGTACAATAATACATTGATGCTGAAAGACAGAAAAATGTGGTTACCTTAGTGATCAAAATGCAATTCTTGAGATCTGTAACAGAGGACTGTCTAATGGCATAAAATGGCTGCTCCACAGTGAACTACATGTTAATCTAAATTAACTTTTAAATCTATACTTCAAGATATATTGTATTTTTTTTTAACCTTTTAGGTACCTAAATGTTAATTAAATTTATAGTTTTAATGTTTTTGTTTTTATAAATAATTTTATAAGATGTGCATCTTTGAAATGTAATACTAGCAAAAAGAAAAAAAAGTTCTGTATATAAAAAAAAATATAATTCATTATTGTAGAACCCCAAAGCTCAAAGGTACTAGCTACCCTAAATGTGCAAGATAATGCCTTTTTCTCTTGTTAAGTGTGTTCAGTCCACGGGTCATCCATTACTTATGGGATATATTCTCCTTCCCAACAGGAAGTTGCAAGAGGATGACCCAAGCAGAGCTTCTATATAGCTCCTCCCCTCACATGTCATATCCAGTCATTCTCTTGCAACCCTCAACAAAGAAGGAGGTTGCGAGAGGAGCTGGAGTTTTTACTTAACTAATACAGGCTCGGAAACCTGTGACAAGAAAAATTTACCATAAGATATGGCGTAAATATTTATATTGGTGCGAATCCAAGAGTTACTCATGGAGTAAGGTTAGGATTCCTAGGATATTAGCTTTTCTACAAGAGGGTTTAGAAAAGGGTTTATCCGCTAGTTCGCTAAAGGGACAGATTTCAGCTCTGTCTATTCTTTTACACAAACGTCTGGCAGAGCATCCAGACGTCCAGGCCTTTTGTCAGGCTTTGGCTAGAATTAAGCCTGTGTTTAAAGCTGTTGCTCCTCCGTGGAGCTTAAACTTGGTTCTTAAAGTTCTTCAGGGTGTTCCGTTTGAACCCCTTCATTCCATTGATATTAAGCTTTTATCTTGGAAAGTTTTGTTTTTGATGGCTATTTCCTCGGCTCGAAGAGTCTCTGAGTTATCTGCCTTACATTGTGATTCTCCTTATCTGATCTTTCATTCAGACAAGGTAGTTCTGCGTACTAAACCTGGGTTTTTACCTAAGGTTGTTTCTAACCGGAATATCAATCAAGAGATTGTTGTTCCATCATTATGTCCTAATCCTTCTTCAAAGAAGGAACGTCTTTTGCATAATCTAGACGTGGTCCGTGCTCTGAAGTTCTACTTACAGGCAACTAAAGATTTTAGACAAACTTCTTCTCTGTTTGTCGTTTACTCTGGACAGAGGAGAGGTCAAAAGGCTTCGGCTACCTCTCTCTCTTTTTGGCTTCGTAGCATAATACGTTTAGCCTATGAGACTGCTGGACAGCAGCCTCCTGAAAGAATTACAGCTCATTCCACCAGAGCTGTGGCTTCCACCTGGGCCTTTAAGAATGAGGCCTCTGTTGAACAGATTTGCAAGGCTGCAACTTGGTCTTCACTTCATACTTTTTCCAAATTTTCCAAATTTGACACTTTCGCTTCTTCGGAGGCTGGTTTTGGGAGAAAGGTTCTACAGGCAGTGGTTCCTTCTGTTTAATGTTCCTGCCTTGTCCCTCCCATCATCCGTGTACTTAGCTTTGGTATTGGTATCCCATAAGTAATGGATGACCCGTGGACTGAACACACTTAACAAGAGAAAACATAATTTATGCTTACCTGATAAATTTATTTCTCTTGTAGTGTGTTCAGTCCACGGCCCGCCCTGTCTTTTTCAGGCAGGTTCTAAATTTTAAAATTATAACTCCAGTCACCACTGCACCTTATAGTTTCTCCTTTCTCGTCTTGTTTCGGTCGAATGACTGGATATGACATGTGAGGGGAGGAGCTATATAGCAGCTCTGCTTGGGTGATCCTCTTGCAACTTCCTGTTGGGAAGGAGAATATATCCCATAAGTAATGGATGACCCGTGGACTGAACACACTACAAATAAATTTATCAGGTAAGCATAAATTATGTTTTTTTACACCTTCAGTGCTTTAGATAGAACAAGGAGAGATAAAGGTCTTAGACTGAGGATCTATAACAAGTAAATACAAATAACAATAGGAATGTGTAGCAGCAGATAAAAACCCCCTCCTGTATCCCTGCACTTGTGATATTTAGCATTGAGGAAACATTTTGCATCTCCAAATGTTATGGTTTAGAAATACCCCAGATATATAACATAGTTACACTGGCATAGGCATTGCAGCTGGGTGCATTATACCCTGGAACCTGTGTCAGCTCTCCTTTGACAATATAAGGGCCAGTAATACAATGAGTGCCTATCGTTTTTGCATTCAAATTTCCCCTTTAATCAACCACCACAGTATATGCTTGGTTAGAAGCATAGTTTTTTTTGTGTGCTTTTGTTTTTTCATTCTCTGACCAATGTAATGTTTTTTTGTAAGAAGAAACTTTATTTATACAACTGTGTTGACAACAGATATTCAGAGTTTAACACAAGATATATTTTCGTAAGATCCATTTCTTTGTGGCAAAACTACATTTCATAAGGTTATGAGCTTATGTCAGCTATGATTCTTTGAGTGGTCACCCACTATCTGTTTTAAAATAAATTTTTATAAATCATCTTTATTTATGGTTAACCACATCACCAGATTTGTGAATTGCAAGTTAACAATTTTTTTATAGGTTATCTTTATTTGTGCTTAAAATTGCTTATGGCAAATTACAACATTATACATATTTATTAAAAATAATATGATTAAATGTACCTTTAAATATTTCCAAGCAGAATTTGTATGAAATAAAATAGTAATTTCTTTCTGCTTGATTTCAAGTTTATTTCCTTGCAGTTTAAAAACAAAATAAATCCATCCCAGCAGTTGAAAGGAGCTTTGCTCAGCTGTGTGGCCCAGTTCTGTATTTCTTGTTGCACATGATTTATATACCTAGCGAGTATTTGCAGTGGTTGCATGTTGCGCATTAATATGTTCTTAGGTCTACAGATATTTTTATAGCTTTGGACACACCAAGTACACTTTCTGAATTGAAATTAGACAATGTCTGTACATTTTTATTGGTCAATATACTTATGTCAGTTATTTTATGTTTTGATTCATTTAGCAATTTCTGTTATTTTCTACAATATATTTCACAAAGTATAAGGTCAATGACCTGTGTCAAAAAAACAGATCTAATCTGCTTTATACGTTTATAGGTTAAAGCAGATTTGACGTGAAGCTCCACCCTTGTAGGGCAAATTGATGTTGGTAGTCAATGCAGTTTAAAGCCCTTTAAAGGGGTCTGACAGTACAGTATATCAGTCAGTAGTTTAAAAACTGAAAACTATATGCAATGTTTTTGACAAAATTGACCAATAGATCATAACACTATGGTGGGATATTCCCATTTCTCTTTCAGCCAGTAGTGGTAGGTAAACCTTAAAACTATTGTAAAAATGTGTTTTAAAGGGACAGTCAACACATGCATTTTTGTTGTTTAAAAAGAAAGATAATCCCTTTATTACCCATTCCCCAATTTTGCATAACCAACACAGTTATTATACTAATACACATTTTACCTCTGTAATTATCTTGTATCTAAGCTTCTGCTAACTGCCCCCTTATTTCAGTTATTTCGACAGACTTGCATTTTAGCCAATCAGTGCTCACTCCTAGGTCACTTCACTTGCATGAGCTCAATGTTATCTATATGAAACGCATGAACTAATGCCCATTGCCCTCTAGTGGTCAAAATGCATTCAGATTAGAGACAGTCTTCAAGGTCTAAGAAATTAGCATATCAACCTCCTAGGTTTAGCTTTCAACTAAGAATTCCAAGAGAACAAAGCAAAAAAGTTAATTAAAAAAAGTTAATTAAAATTATATACCCTATTTAAATCATGAGGTTTTTTTGTACTTGACTGTCCCTTTAAACAAGTGTATTCTGCATCACTCCATTTAAAAAAAAAAAGAAAAAAAGGTGATTCAGCTCAAAAATATTAGCCAACGTGTTAAACGAAAATATTTTTTCCTACAAGATCAGATTTGCTTGTACTATGCAATACATACACTGACAAACTTCACGAAAAGTAGAACATCATACTGAACTATAGGTACTCCTGCTGCCACAGATACTGCACATGCACATAAATCCTTCACATGCACGTATGTCCTTTACTTGCACACACATCCTTTGATTGCAGCCCAGGGTTGTCACCTCAGCCATGTTAACTGAAAATTAATTACACATGCTGCAGGGTGTGCAGGGAGGAACAGGACTAGTGCGGTCCTGCAGCACTTTATGTGCTGTCCAGATACACAATACATGTTCCTCCCTGCAACGTGTGTAACTCATAATTGTCACACATCCTTTACTTGCACACGTGTCTGTAACATCATTTAATATGTCACTCAAAGCATGACAGTGTAGGCTGCTTTACCACGCGGCATACTCTTTAGTTTTAAAGAAAGCAGTTTTGCAAATGACATTATAATGAATAAAAAATGCATCCTAACTAATGTGCTGCTGTGTCTAGTGGCAAATTGAAACCAAATTGAACATTTGGAATGGGCAATCACTTAGGATCATGTAGCTGAGTCATAAACTGCAGCATGCTTAAGTATCCAATTAATGTAAGATGTGGAAAAAATAAACCTTTCTTAATCAGACAGAGCATTCAGTTAAATAAAAACAAACAACCCCTGCCAAACTTTCCAATTTTCTTCTGTTATCGTATTTTCTTGGTATCCTTTTTTGAAAAGCATACCCAGGTAGGCTATGGAGCAGCAATGCACTACTGAGCTAGGTGCTGATTAGTGGCTGCTTATATATGCTTTTTGTCACTGGCTCACACAATGGGATCCATCTATTAAGTGCTGGGCAGGCAAGGTTCGCTATTATGAACCTTGTGTGCCCAGCCTCGCGTCAAACGGGCAGCATCCACTGCTGTACTTAACATTGCACAAGCTGCTGCCAGTCACCCTGATTAGATCCCGATTGTAATTTGCCACACTTTAAGCGGCAGAGAGGTTAAGCAGCGATCTTAAGTCTGCAGCTGCTCAAGCCTGAAACATTGGGCTCCGAAACTGTATTCACAGCTTAGTAAGAGGAGCCCAATGTGTTTATCTAGCTGCTAGTAGTGCATTGTTTCTCCTTCAATAAAGGATACCAAAATAATAAAGAGCATTTGAGCACAGAATTAAAAAAAAAAAATCCATTGTACTTCTATTTTCAATCTTATTTTGAAAGGAAAATTGAGGTTTTATGTCCCTTTAAATAGATCTGTAAGAGAAAGTCGCAGTTTGTATTTAAATGTATTTGTTTTCCCTGATATATTTTCAGTAAAAGGTCTTTATTTTCAAAATGCCCATAGAAGCTAACAGAAAATACATAAAATAAATTGTCAAACTGACAATGATTTAAATTCACAGTTGTATTCTGATTTGGTTCTTGGTCTATTGATCTAGTTTGCAGCTGTAAATTGAAATCATAGAAAAAATAAATCAAAATGTCATGAACCTTCTACATTTAAAGTATAGATGCATACTGGAGCATTCACAATTTCAGTCTATTCTTTAATTTAAAATACAAAAAGATTTCTGCGTTTATATTTATAATATAATATGGGGTCACACATTCTTCTGTCACTATACTGTACTTGTGCATTCCTTCACCTCCCTCCCTTTCTTTCTCATCTTTTGACGTTCACCCCCTGACTTTCTCATCTTTTGAAGGTCACGCTATCCACGTCCTCTCCCTTCTAGCTCTCTGTATTGCTGTTATCTATCAACCTTCTGGCCCAGGATCACAATTTCTAGTCGACTTTGAATCCTGGCTCACACACTTCCTTTCCTGTAATGTCCCTTCTATTATCTTAGGGGACTTCAACATACCCATTGAATCTCCAACATGTCTGCTGCCTCTAAACTTCTATCTCTTAACACCTCTTTTGGCCTGTCCCAGTGGACAACCTCTCCAACCTACTGTAAAGGCAACTCAGTTGACCTGGTCATCAACAATCTCTGTGCCATTTCCAACTTCTCTTACTTCCCTTTTCCTCTCTATGACCACCATCTCACTTATTCTACCTGAAGCATCCCCACAAGCCCCAAAAAACTGTTTACTTACAGAAATGTAAATGACTTTGAGCTCACAGACTTTTCTGCTCAACTGAAACCTCTAATCTCCAATATTTTATCCAGCTCCTGCCCCATACCTTGTGGATATTTAAAGTATAATTCTTCCCTAAAATCAACACTTGACAAAGCTGCACCCTCCACTGTTCACTGTGCATCTTGAACTCAATGACAACCATGGCACACCAAACAGAGCCACTATCTACAGTGGTGTTCATGGACTACTGAAGATCAGTGGAGAATATCGTGCACACTAGTGCTGATTTCCTGCATTATAATTAAATCCTCAGGTCATACAACTCTGCCCTCAGTCTGGCCAAACACGTCTGTTTCTATTCCCTTGTGTCAACTCACACATCCAACCCCAGAAGGCTGTTGTCAACCTTTAACTCCCTTCTACGTCTGGGTGCACCTCAGCCCCCTTCCAAACTCACTGCTCAGATTATTGCTGATCACTTCAAAAATTAAATGGACACAGTTAGAAAAGACATCTCTCCCAGCCCTCTTACCCACCCCTTCTATTAATAAAAGTCTCTGCTACTTTCCTCCTGTATCAGAGGAAGAAGTCTCAATACCCATATCTTCTGTCAACTTGACCCTATCCCTTCACAACTTTTTCCCTCTCTCTGTGCTTCTCTGGCCCCTGCCTTAACTCATCTCTTTAACCAGTCTTTCACCACTGGTGAATTTTTTTGATGCATATAAGCATGCGCCAATCACACTAATCCTAAAAAAAAAGCCCTCGCTTGACCCCTCTAACCCTTCTAACTATTGGCTTTTCTTCTTACTTCCCTTTGCCTCCAAATTATTGGAACAACTAGTTTATAATCGCCTAACTCAATTTCTCTCAACTAACTCCTTACTTTATCCACTACAATTTGGCTTCCACTCTAAACACTCAACAGAAATCACTCTTACTAAAGTAACAAATGATCTGCTATCAGCTAAAGCATAAATCCTTTGCCTCTCTCAGTTGGAGTACCACAAGGCTCTGCCTCAGGTCCTTTGTTTTTCTCCCTCTTTACTCAACCAGATTACCAACGGTCTCTCTGCAATTTCCTCATACTACCTCCAACTTAATCTGTCTAAAACTTATTTCCCCCTCTTCGAGACACCCAGCACCTGCCATTTCTCTTACAGTTGGAGAGTCTATTGTCAACACCTCACCCCAGGTCCGCTGTCTTGGGGTCACGCATGACTCTGAACTCACATTCACTCTACATATACAAGTGCTTGCTAAATCCTCCTGTGCACACCTACTCAACATTTCCAGAATTCAACCTTTCCTTACTCAAGAAACTACAAAAATACTAATTAATTCCCTTATTTTGTCAAGCATTGACTACTGCAATTTACTTCTAAATGACCTTCCCAGTCACTGCCTGTCCAACCTCCAATATATTATAAATGCTTCAGCTAGACTCATCCACTTAAGTTGCTAATATACATCAGATGCCCTGCCAATCTCTACACTGGCTACCATTACACTCTACAATACAATTGAACATATTAAACCTAACCTATAAAGCACGTAACAGCCTCATTCCCAGCTATGTTTCCTTTCTGATCAATAAATACCCCTCGACCCATCCTCTTTAATCAACCACGGACCTACTTCTCTTCACTTCTATTATCTCTACATCCTTCTCCCACCTCCAAGACTTCTCACGTGATGCTGCTGTCCTCTTGAACTTTCTACTCCGCTCCATAAGTCTGTCTCCAATCTTGTATACGCTCTTTGAAAAGCCACCTATTGAGAGAGGCTTACAATCTCTCTTCTGTTTTTCATCCTTCCCAATATAAATCTTGAGCTGCCTTGACTCACTGATGCAACTACAATCCATGTGACAAGCTACCCCAAACCTTATGTATCTGTACCCTCAACCTGTACACTGTAAGCTCTTTGGAGTAAGGACCTCTTCCTCCTGTAGTACTAGATTTGTTTAGTATGTTATGTTTTTGTATCTTATTACATATCCCTGTCATTGTATACTCCTATCTCTGTACCCAGCTATACAGATTTTTTGCGGCACTATACAAATAAATGATAATTATTAAGGTATTTGAAGGATAATGTATGTGTTTGCTTAAATTCTAAATCTGATTTGCTGATGAAAATACCTGAACCATAGAAGGCATCTGTGCATCTATACTGGCCTTTAATTGTCCTGCAAGCCCACTGCCAAATAAACTACTTCTAGCCATTATCCTCTTAATGCCACTTTATGAAATACAATTTCCAACTTGCAATGATGACCAATGAGTGGACATCATTGCATATTAGTGCACGGGTGTGCCCTGGTAAGCTTGGAATGTCTGTTTTCTGCATTAGTTGAAATTAGAGCAGGCTGACATTAGGATGATAATGCCAATGTGAAACCTGTTTGTGAGCCTTGCAGGTTCTGCTGGTGGTCTGAACTGGCTGGTTTCTGTTTCTTGAAGTATAGAGCTTGTGTGTACAGAATATTTTCACTTGAGAGATGGTGCTCCATTCCTTCAGCACATCTGAGATCAGGATGAAAGATTATGTGGTTCTGTAATAATGTGTTGTGATCCAAGTACTAGGGTGGGGGTGTGCAAAGAATGTAAAAGCAGTGGTTTAAACATCAATTACCCTTGAGGAGTAATGACAATACATAAAATGAAAGATTTCTGGCTTATTACATGTGCACAAAACATCTCAATGAATCAACACTCAAAGCTCTGAGGATGATTTTTGCCCGGGCTAGTTACCTTCAGCTAAAGTACACGTCCAGATCAAGGAGTTATAAATTAAATACTAAATTATACAAATAATAAAAATTTAAAAAGATAAAAACCCACAGAAAACATATATGATGGGAGATGTAAGCAGATTCCTAGTTTACCAAAGGCGTGTCTAGCTCTGATAGGGGGATATAGTATAATTCAGATGTTACAAAAATGTTGACCTTTTTTGCAGCCAAAATTACTAGAACATTTGTAGTTAAAATCTCTATCTGTAGTAACAGAAACCAAGGTTGTCCAATGTTTTTCCTGGAGTGCAAGTCAATTGGTGGTTATGGGACTAAGATTTTCAAAGACGGGGATTACCCCCCAAAAAACCTTCTCTTCAACCCTCATGGAACAACTTTGTGCAACCCAGGTATAGACCATTCTCAACTAAAGGTACCAGGTAAAACTTAGATTCTTCTATAGTAACTTTAACACAACTGAAAAACACCAAAGACTAAAAACTAATTATGCATTTCTTTATGTTCCTCACAAAATAACAAGAATATTTGTACTGCATGTGATTTATCAAGGAATGTATTTATTTTTGTGATTTCAATTTGGTAAAATGTGCTTTAGCAAAGTCATTGCCATTTCTTTTTATAAAAGTCACCACATACAGTTACACACACAGTCCTATATTTTAGCGGGGAATGAGACCCCTTAATCTTGAGGGAACTGATCTTTTTTCAAAAAAGGGACCTCTTAGGTGCATACGATGAAAGCTGATGCTTTCAAATGAGCACAGGAGATAATAGGGTCTCCATAGAAGCCCCCTTCTTACATATAGAGGATGACAGATAGACCTCCTCTGAACAGTTACATCTATTAGATTTAACTAATTCAGATATAGCAGACAGTAGACATAATGAGTAATTATGATTTTAGAATAAAAAAAAACCTTGAGTTCTGGTAATTTTTTGGCTTCTTATTTGTCAAATTTTACATACTAATCATTCAGTAGTCAGCAAAATATACTAAAACCTGTTTTTGTTGTTGTTTGTTTTGTTTTTATCACATTTTCATAAGCTCATTTAAATGTTTTGCTTCTATTTTATCTTTTTATGCAAAAAAAAATGATCATTTTTTAAAAGTTTTCATTTGCCTCTAATTATACAAGCCGGCCTTTTAGTAACAATTTTCTCATTGATTATCTATACCGCTCTAATCCATCAGTTGGTTATCATTTTGCTTAATTTCTCTCTCTCCTGATAAAAAATATTTCTCAAGCGTGAATTTCATTAAAGTTATTTGAAATACACTTAGTCTGCAACATCCAGAGACTGAACAGACTATATTATAAAACCTTAGTAATGGAAGAAGCATAAAAAGAGAGGCTTTGTGTAGCTGTGTTTGCAGAATGTGCTGTAAAAAAATCCTTAAGAGAGTTCACAGACAAACCGTACAAAAGTAACAGCTGATTTATTATTATTGAACATTACCTCTTTATGCTTTCCCATCTTCAAGAACATTACAAATACTTTTCACACAATTCTGAACCCGGTGGAGCCGTTATATAGTGTTTGCTCGCATAACCCTATCATATCTTTGTTGTATGTCAGACTTTATGAAACAAAATCTCATTGCTCTTATGATTAAAACATTTTATTTTCCATGTGTTTAATTTATAGCCTATATTTTCCATTATGGATCTAGCATCCAAAAGTATTGATTAATACACAATAAACTTTCAAAAATATAGCTTAGCTAGTATTTTCAGTAATGGGATACTTTGCTACATTGTAGATTTTGGATAAGCCGTGTCCTAAGATGCAGACGACGTCTTGGCGTTGGCAAAATGACAGAGTCCTTTCCTAAATGGTATCTTGCAGGAAATTTAATAATGATGTTTGTCATTCTTAAAGGGACAGTCTAGTCAAAATTAAACTTTCATGATTCAGATAGGGCATGCAATTTTTAACAACAATCCAATTTACTTCTATTATATAATTTGCTCAATTCTTTAGATATCCTTTGTTGAAGAAATAGCAATGCACATGTGTGAGCCAATCACACAAGGCCTCCATGTGCAGCAACCAATAAGCAGCTACTGAGCATATCTAGATATGCTTTTCAGCAAGTGATATCAAGAGAATGAAGCAAATTAGATAATAGAAGTAAATTAGAAAGTTGTTTAAAATGACATGCTCTTTCTAAATCACGAAAGAAAAATTTGGGGTTTCATGTCCCTTTAACTAGAGCTGTATGAATGATTTAATTACAATATTAATAATGGATATCCTCGGGTAGAAAATGTGTTTTAATTATGTTTCAAGTTAAAGGAACAGTGCAAATATTAAATGTTCTACTTTGGTAAAAAGCATGCCATTTTTGCATTATTGGTACTAGTTTCCATTGCTGTTGTAAACTCTATGGAAATGTTTCATGTTATGTTTTATGTTACCACCAGTTTACACAGTTTACAACAGCAATGGAAACTAGGCCTATGTGTTTAACCCTTGAAAAGGGTTAAGCACATAATTAAAGCCCTGCTTGCGAACTCCAATCATTGTAGCTATGAGCAGGAAACGGCCAATAAGGAGCTGCTGTTGCATGACCTACCAGTCACTAACGGTGTTCTACTCAGAAGCTGCAAGACTTGTGGTTTCTAAGCAGTAAACAAGCAAACTGAGATTGAAATTTAAATGGTTCAAATATGTATAGTGAAATAGATTTGCAATATAATTTCAAAGATCTTAGTGTGTTGCACTTTCACAAGAAGAATTCTGGCTTAGAAAATAGCTGAATACCATTTACGGCAGCCATATTTAGCATTAGTTTCTTAACAAAAAACCCATATATGAATATATTTTTAACCCATGATGCATTCAGTTCTAATAACTTTAAAGGGACACTAAACCCAAAACTTTTCTTTCATTATTCAGGTAGAGAATACCATTTTAAACACTCCAATTTACTTCTATTATCTATTTTGCTTAATTTGTTAGATATCCTTTGTTGAAAAATAGCAATGCACATGGGTGCAGCCACCAATCAGCAGCTACTGAGCCTATCTAGATATGCTTTTCAGCAAAAGAATATCAAGAGAATTAAGCAATTTAGATAATAGAAGTAAATTAGAAATTTGTTTAAAATTGTATGCTCTATCTGAATCACGAAAGACAAAATGTGGGTTTCATGTCCCTTTTAAAGGGACAGTCAAGTCCAAAGAAAACTTTCATGATTTAAATAGGGAATGCAATATTGAACAACTTTCCATTTTACTTTTATCACCAATTTTGCTTTGTTCTTTTTGTATTCTTAGTTGAAAGCTAATTCTAGGAGGTTCATATGCTAATTTCTTAGACCTAGAAGACTGCCTCTAATCTGAATGCATTTGACCACTAGAGGGCATTAGTTCATGTGTTTCATATAGATAACATTGAGCTCATGCACATGAAGTTACCCTGGAGTGAGCACTGATTTGTTAAAATGAAAGTCTGTCCAAAGAACTGAAATAAGGTGACAGTCTGCAGAGGCTTAGATACAAGGTAATTACAGAGGTAAAAAGTGTGTTTATATAACCCTGTTGGTTATGCAAAACTAGGGAATGGGTAATAAAGGGATTATCTTTCTTTTTAAACAACAAAAATTCTGGTGTTGACTGTCCCTTTAATGATTTCTGTAGAGCATGCAATTTTAAACAACTTTCCAATGTACTTCTAATATCAAAATTGCTTTCTTCTCTTAGTATCTATTGTAGAAGTCAATTTAGATGAGCTTATTAGAGCTGAGGAGCACACATACTGTATGTCTTTAGTACTCTTCGGCAGCAATGTATAACACTGCTACAAACAATGTTGCAAAATAGTGCCGCCATAGAGTACTAAAGTCATATCCACGCTCCTGAGCTTACATAGATTTACAAAGTATACAAAGAGAATGAAGCAAAATTGATAATAGAAGTAAACTTTAGTGTCTTTGCCGTACCTATAATTTAAAAACTAGATTTATTTTCTGGTGTTTTCTGGTGTTTCTTCTTTCTTAAAAATATTTTTATTGAAGGTAAAATTGCAATAACAATATAAATAAACAAATTTCCATATACATCTGGTAAAGATAGGGCATACAGGTTCGTAAGAAACAGCATGACATTTGGTGTATTTCCGTTGCTATTTTATAGAGGTCATGTATTCCATTCATTTTCTATCTAATAGATCCAAAGATGGTAATATTGCAACATACCAGCAATTTAAGGAAATAATTTGATATACAGAGGTATGTGGCGAATGTCGCCATAACTAGATACACATGCAGTTCAAGATCGCTTAAATATACATGAGGAAAGAAGATATGTATGGGTGGGTATTGCAAAGATAAGTTGGGATAAGTAGTTGCTTGCTTGGGGGGGGGGGGGGAAGGGGGGAGGGGGCGGAATGGGATGGAAGGGAACAGTGCTAAAGGTGTGGGGGGGTCTCACATCCCTTAAGATAGGGCACCTCGGGTCATTCACAGTGAGGTGCACCCTCTATGGCTGTAAAGGGACCTTTGTCGAAGGCATTCTGGTTGTTTGAGAAGGGGTAGGCTTTACTGCTTATATTGTGTCAGATAAGTCTCCCAGGGCTCCCAAATGTGGCTGAATACAGCTGACTGGTTTCTTATTCTAAAGACGTAGTCCTCCATGGATTTAACATAATGTATGTGGTCTACTACTCCCTGTCACCTCGGAGGATGTGCCTGTTTCCAGTTTCTGGCTATCAACATTTTAAGCGAAGCCAGCAGGTAAATAAAATGGTATCTCTTATGGACGGGCAATTGTTTGATTCCTATATGGAGTAGGGCCAGGCTTGGATTGATGACTTCCGGTAACTCTAATGCTATGCAAACAACATTCAGTTTGGACCAAAGTGGTTGGAGTCTGATGCACGACCACCATATGTAAAGCGGAGTACTCACCTCCCCACAATCTCTCCAGCAAATAGGCGAGTGTTCAGGGTATAGGGCTGGTCATTTAGTCGGTACAAGATGCCACCTAGTGATGATTTTGAAGTAGAGTTCGTACATTGTCACACAGTGCAGTGCAGATTTAGTCATTGTAATGGCCCTAGTCCATTCTAATGTTGTGTGGGTCAGTCGTAGTTCAGTCTCCCAGGAAGTAATGTGTCTTGTCTTCATGAGAGTAGGGGTTCCCAGTAAACATCTATAGTGAGTGGTAAGAGGCTTATACAGCTGGAGAGAATATTGTTTTTTTTATGATGCTGCCTGAACTGTGTTTGTTGGAGGCCAATGACAGGTAGCAGGCGCTAGCAGAGAGATCTTAAGTAGCCTTATGGCTTTACTGCAGTTTTCATTCTTATGGTTTATGTCAAGGGAAAACGTAACTGGTGCGGAGTAAAAAAACATTACTAGTCCGCTAAGGGTTGAAGATGGGCAAAAAACCTAATAACCTATAAGAAGGACAGAAGGTCAGATATAACTGGTTTATATTTATTAGAAGATCGTTTTAGCAGAAAATGATCAGAAGATGAGATACAGAAGATAATAGCTAATAGGTCAAATACAGCAGGAAATGGCTTCCGGGTCAGATTATCATAGGTAATGTCCAGCAATAGAAATAGGGCAAGTAATAGCAGGTTAGATCAATGCTTTGACTTTTAGAGTAACTTATAAGGCATTCTCTGTGCTCATTCCTTGTAAGGTACTTGATGTCTAGTGGTTGGCTTGTCCACATGTACTAAAGGATTTGACCCCCAGTGACATGTAGCTAAAAAAGCAGTGTCCCCTCTGAGCATTTGAACTAAACAATAATGTATGTTTTGATTTCAAACATTTTAACCATAGAGGCCAACCTAATCTAAGGTATCATCACAGTGGTTGGGATTAATTTGCATATGAAATTAGCTATTAAATACAATAATAGTTATTAGCTGTATAAATAATTGTATGCAATTATTAATGACTGATATACTTCTGTAGATAATCTCATTAAATTATTTATACAGCTAATAAATATGATTTTATTTTATGGCTATATTAATATTCCAAATTCATTCTAATCACTGCGAGGTTTGCTCAGACTGGATTAGTTAGCACCTCATTGGTAAGATTTCTCCTACATTGGTGTGTCCGGTCCACGGCTTCATCCTTACTTGTGGGAATATTCTCTTCCCTAACAGGAAATGGCAAAGAGAGCACAGCAAAAGCTGCCCATATAGCTCCCCCTCTGGCTCCGCCCCCCAGTCATTCTCTTTGCCGCTCTGAACAAGTAGCATCTCCACGGGGATAGTAAAGAGTATGTGGTGGCAGTTGTAGTTTTTATTTCTTCTATCAAGAGTTTGTTATTTTAAAATAGTGCCGGTTTGTACTATTTACTCTACAACAGAAAGTGATGAAGAGTTCTGTTAAAAGAGGAGTATGATTTTAGCAACAGTAACTAAAATCCATTGCTGTTCCCACGCAGGACTGTTGAAACCAGAGAACTTCAGTTGGGGGGAACAGTTTGCAGACTTTTCTGCTCCAGGTATGACAAGTCTCTTTTCTAACAAGACATAGTAATGCTAGAAGACTGTCATTTTCCCTTATGGGATCGGTAAGCCATTTTCTTAGACTCATAACAGAATGAAGGCTTATAAATGGGCTATATACTGGTTGACACTATTGTGGGATAAATCGATTAATTTATATAATATTTATATGACTTTTGGAGTGTTTTGTGACTTGGAAACACTTTTGGGAACGTTTTTATTACGCCTGGCAGTTGTTTAGACACCTAATCTAGTCAGGAAGGCCCCTTCACTCTGGTATGCAGAGGGAGGAGGCCTCATTTTCGTGCCTCGGTTGCGCAGTTACTTCTGGAAGCAGTGCATGCAGCTTCATGTGAGAGGGTCCTGTGGCCATAAAAACGATTTCAAGAAGGCTTATTTCTGTGGTGAATAACCCCCAAGGAAGGTAAAGCCGCAGCAAAGGCTGTGGCAGGGACTTTAGTGGGTTTAAACTGGTAAATTGAACAATTAGCTCCGGTTTGCTCATTTAAGGGGTTAAAGACTTAAAATTTGGTGCAATACTTTCAAAGCATTAAGACACTAGGGTGAAAATTTTGTAAAGATCGGATATTTCCTTCATAGTTTTTCAAACATTCAGAAATAAAGTGTACTCTTTTTATTATTTAAAGAGACAGTAACGGTTTTGTTTAAAAACGGTTTTATTGCATTAATAGCCTGCCTAAGTCTGTCTAACATGTCTATACCTTCAGATAGCATATGTTCTGTGTGTATGGAGGCCAAGGTGGTTCCCCCTTTAAATGTATGTGAAAATTGTGCCATGGCGTCCAAACAAAGTAAGGACAGTACTGTCACATTTAATAAGGTTGCCCAAGATGATTCTTCAAATGAAGGTAGTGGGGATAGTTCATCATCCTCTCCTTCTGTGTCAACACCAGTTATGCCCGCGCAGGCGACACCTAGTACATCTAGCGCGCCAATGCTTGTTACTATGCAGCAATCAACTGCAGTAATGGATAATTCTATAGCAAATCTTTTATCCAAACTGCCAGCATTTCCCAGAAAGCGTGATTGCTCAGTTTTAAATACAGAGGATAAGTAAGTGGGCGCTGACGATAATTTATCTGTTATACCCTCACACCAGTCTGAATTGGCAGTGAGGGAGGGTCTGTCTGAGGGAGAAATTTCTGATTCAGGAAAAGTTTCTCAGCAGGCAGAACCTGATATCGTGGCGTTTAAATTTAAGTTAGAACATCTCCGCGCCCTGCTTAAGGAGGTGCTAACTACTCTTGACGATTGTGACTCTTTGGTGATTCCAGAGAAATTGTGCAAAATGGACAAATTCCTTGAGGTCCCTGTGCACGCTGATGCCTTTCCGATACCCAAGAGGGTGGCGGACATAGTGACCAAGGAGTGGGAGAAGCCAGGTATACCTTTTGTCCCACCTCCTATATTTAAGAAAATGTTCCCCATTGTCGACCCCAGAAGGGACGCATGGCAAACAGTCCCTAAGGTTGAGGGGGCAGTTTCTACGTTGGCCAAGCGCATGACTATTCCCATTGAGGACAGTTGTGCTTTCAAAGATCCTATGGATAAAAAATTGGAAGGATTGCTTAAAAAGATATTGGTTCAGCAAGGTTTCCTTCTCTAACCAATTTCGTGCATTATTCCTGTCACAACGGCGGCGTCTTTTTGGTTCGAGGAACTAGAAAATTCGCTCAATAAGGAGACTCCATATGAGGAAGTCATGGACAGAATTCACGCACTAAAGTTGGCTAATTCCTTTATTTTAGATGCCGCTTTTCAATTGGCAAAATTAGCGGCGAAAAATTCAGGTTTTGCAATAGTAGCGTGCAGAGCGCTTTGGCTAAAATCTTGGTCGGCGGATGTGTCGTCCAAGACAAAACTGCTTAATATTCCTTTCAAAGGTAAGACCCTTTTTGGGCCAGAATTGAAGGAGATTATTTCAGACATCACTGGGGGGAAGGGCCATGCCCTCCCACAGGATAGGCCTTTCAAGGCTAAGAACAAATCTAATTTTCGTTCCTCAATTTCAGGAACGGACCGTCTCCTAACTCTGCAGCCTCTAGACAAGAGGGTAACACTTCCCAGCCTAAACCAGCATGGAAACCAATGCAAGGCTGGAACAAGGGTAAACAGGCGAAGAAGCCTGCTGCTGCTACCAAGACAGCATGAAGGGGTAGCCCCCGATCCGGGACCGGATCTAGTAGGGGGCAGACTTTCTCTCTTTGCTCAGGCTTGGGCAAGAGATGTTCCGGATCCCTGGGCACTAGAAATAGTCTCTCAGGGGTATCTTCTAGAGTTAAAGGAACTTCCTCCAAGGGGAAGGTTCCACATGTCTCGCTTATCTTCAGACCAGATAAAGAGACAGGCATTCTTACATTGCGTAAGAGACCTATTAAAGATGGGAGTGGTACACCCAGTTCCGACAGCGGAACAAGGTCTGGGGTTTTACTCAAACCTGTTTGTAGTTCCCAAAAAAGAGGGAACTTTCAGGCCAATTCTGGATTTAAAAATTCTAAACAAATTCCTCAGAGTTCCATCATTCAAAATGGAAACCATTCGAATGATTTTACCAACAATCCAGGAGGGTCAATACATGACTACCGTGGACTTAAAGGATGCGTACCTACATATTCCTATCCACAAAGATCATCATCAGTTCCTAAGGTTCGCCTTTCTGGACAAACATTACCAGTTCGTGGCTCTTCCGTTCGGTTTAGCCACTGCTCCCAGAATTTTCACAAAGGTGCTAGGATCCCTGCTAGCGGTTCTAAGACCGAGGGGCATTGCAGTGGCACCTTACTTAGACGACATCCTAATCCAAGCGTCGTCCCTTTCCAGATCAAGGGCTCATACAGACATTGTATTACCTTTTCTCAGGTCTCACGGGTGGAAGGTGAACGTAGAAAAGAGTTCCCTGTCCCCGTCTACAAGGGTTCCCTTTCTGGGAACAATAATAGATTCTGTAGAAATGAAGATCTTTCTGACAGAGGTCAGAAAATTAAAACTTCTAAACGCTTGTCAAGTTCTTCATTCTATTCCTCAGCCTTCCATAGCTCAGTGCATGGAAGTAATAGGACTAATGGTTGCAGCAATGGACGTGGTTCCTTTTGCTCGAATTCATCTAAGACCATTGCAACTGTGCATGCTCAGACAGTGGAATGGGGATTATGCAGACTTGTCTCCCCAGATTCAAGTAGACAAGGTAACCAGAGAATCGCTCCGCTGGTGGTTGACTCAGGATCACCTGTCTCCGGGAATGAGTTTCCGCAGACCAGAGTGGGTCATCGTCACGACCGACGCCAGTCTCTTAGGCTGGGGCGCGGTCTGGGACTCCCTTCTCCCGATAAACATTTTGGAACTGAGAGCGATATTCAATGTGCTCCTGGCCTGGCCTCACCTAGCGAAGGCCAGATTCATAAGATTTCAGTCGGACAACATGACGACTGTAGCGTATATCAATCATCAGGGGGGAACAAAGAGTTCCTTGGCGATGACAGAGGTATCCAAGATCATCAAATGGGCAGAGGATCACTCCTGCCACCTATCTGCAATCCACATCCCAGGAGTAGACAACTGGGAGGCGGATTATTTGAGTCGTCAGACTTTCCATCCAGGGGAGTGGGAACTCCACCCGGAGGTCTTTGCCCAGTTAACTCAACTATGGGGCACTCCAGATATGGATCTGATGGCGTCTCGCCAGAACTTCAAAGTTCCTCGATACGGGTCCAGATCCAGGGACCCCAGGGCGACACTAGTGGATGCATTGGTGGCGCCTTGTTCGTTCAATCTAGCTTATGTGTTTCCACCGTTCCCTCTCCTTCCCAGGCTGGTAGCCAGGATCAAACAGGAGAAGGCCTTGGTGATCCTAATAGCTCCTGCGTGGCCACGCAGGACTTGGTATGCAGACCTGGTGAATATGTCATCGGCTCCACCATGGAAGCTACCTTTGAGACAGGATCTTCTAGTACAAGGTCCATTCGAACATCCAAATCTAGTCTCTCTGCAACTGACTGCTTGGAAATTGAACGCTTGATTCTATCTAAGCGTGGGTTTTCAGATTCAGTTATAGATACTCTGGTTCAAGCCAGAAAGCCTGTGACTAGGAAGATTCACCATACGATATGGCACAAATATATCCGTTGGTGCGAATCCAAGGGTTTTTCTTGGAGTAAAATCAAAATTCCTAGGATTTTTCCTTTCTCCAAGAGGGTTTGGAGAAAGGTCTTTCAGCTAGTTCTCTAAAGGGACAGATATCTGCTCTGTCTGTCTTGTTGCACAAACGTCTGGCAGCCGTGCCAGATGTACAAGCGTTTGTACATGCGTTAGTCAGAATCAAGCCTGTTTACAGACCTATGACTCCTCCATGGAGTCTAACCTTAGTTCTTTCAGTTCTTCAAGGGGTTCCGTTTGAACCTTTGCATTCCATAGATATAAAGTTACTATCTGGGAAAGTTCTGTTTTTAGTTGCTATTTCTTCTGCCAGAAGAGTTTCTGAATTATCTGCTTTGCAGTGTACTTCTCCCTATCTGGTATTTCATGCAGATAAGGTAGTTTTACGTACCAAACCTGGTTTTCTTCCAAAAGTAGTTTCCAACAGGAATATTAACCAGGAAATAGTTGTTCCTTCTCTATGTCCGAACCCAGTTTCAAAGAAGGAACGTTTGTTACACAACCTAGATGTGGTCCGTGCTTTCAAATTCTATTTAGAAGCAACAAAGGATTTCAGACAAACATCATCTTTGTTTGTTGTTTATTCTGGTAAGAGGAGAGGGCAGAAAGCTACTGCTACCTCTCTTTCTTTTTGGCTGAAAAGCATCATCCGATTGGCTTATGAGACTGCCGGACGGCAGCCTCCTGAACGAATTACAGCTCACTCTACTAGAGCTGTGGCTTCCACATGGGCCTTCAAGAACGAGGCTTCTGTTGATCAGATCTGTAAGGCAGCGACTTGGTCTTCTCTGCATACTTTTGCCAAATTTTACAAATTCGATACTTATGCTTCTTCGGAGGCTGTTTTTGGGAGAAAGGTTTTG
>NC_069499.1:1284924619-1284952119 GCF_027579735.1 Bombina bombina | reverse complement strand
TCTACATTTTGGACATTGTTATCAGAAATATTGAAGTGTCATAACATTTTAATCTCTCGATATTGCCTTGATATACGTACATACACCATATAATGTATATTTTTCACCTTTAGGGCACCTTACTACATATGGGAACTGAGGCACAGCTATGATGGTCACCACTTAGTATATTGCGTTTTGTCCTAATATACTAAATTTGGAATCTTTGGAGATTCAACTATTGCATCTAGTAAATTTGTAACAGTGGGTTGTATATCTGAGGAGTACAGGTGTACGTTTAATCAGGTTTAAGTTGACTTCTATTATTACGAATTTTTCGCAGAAGAGTTAATGTACATCTCTTACATACACATAGTTACATTTAGGGCAATATGTAACAGCACAAGGTTACAGCACGCTCTTTTGGATACACTGCTTGTATAAAGTATGTATACTTTGCAGTAGGCAATGCGCATGGCTATACGGTTTGATAATAAGTCTGAGCAAGCACTGCCACTTTTTAAGTTTATTCTTTTTTGCTTATGTATATATTCAGTTTTCTGTTTTAATGTACCTATATATACATCACAATGCACATGACACTGAATATTGCTAAAATTTTAGTAGTCAGACATGTCAGTGTACATATTTGTTGCACGAGTGATATTTTCTCACTTATTCACTTACAGATGTCTCGTAACCATAGTTACGGCTACGATGACGATCTAGATACACCGGAATGTGATATGTAAAGACCACTGGCAAACATTTTCGTTTATTGATACTATTTTTGATTGCCTCTTTGACAAGTTGAGGGCACACCACTATGTATTATTTATTGTTAAACAAAATAATGTTAATATGTTTTCATCATGTCGTGAAACCGGAAGTGACATCACTTCCGGTTGACATGATCACAGTGGAACGCAAGATGCGTTCCACACTCGATTTTGGCGCACTTTTGAAAGCAAATTTGTTTGGTGAGACACTGTTTTGATATACTATATATTGTGTGACATTTGATTATTTGTTTATGCTGATGAAGGGGTTGTGAACCCCGAAAACGTTCCATTAAAAGAACCTGTTTGAAAAGACCTGAGAGTGCAGTTACTTGGATGATTATATATATATATATATATATATATACAGTCTCTATTTTTTTTATTTACACCCTGATACTTTCCATTCTGAGACTGAACACTGTTGCTCCAAAGGGACTGAATTATATGCCAAATTTGGGTAGTCTTCTGTAAACAAAGCTTATATTATGCAGCAGGGTTCTTGGTGAGTTGGATGTAAGTAACTAGGTGCCTTTAGATATCAAGCCTGGATTTAGAGTTGGGCGTTAGCTGTCAAAAGCAGCGTTAAGGGGTCCTAACGCTGCTTTTTACCACCCGCTGGTATTTAGTCAGCCAGGAAAGGGTCTACCGCTCACTTCCCTACCGCGACTCCAGGCTACCGCAGATCCCCTTACGCCAATTGCGTATCCTATCTTTTCAATGGGATCTGGCTAACGCTGGTATTTGGAGTCTTGGGAGAAGTGAGCGGTAGACCCTCTACCGACAAGACTCCTAACGCCAAAAAAAGTCAGTAGTTAAGAGCTTTATGGGCCAACACCGGAATATAAAGCTCTCAATCAGCCAATCGTATTGAACTCGCATTCTATTGGCTGTTCCGATCAGCCAATAGAATGCGAGTTCAATACGATTGGCTGATTGGATCAGCCAATCGGATTGAACTTCAATCTGATTGGCTGATTGCATCAGCCAATCAGATATTTTCTACCTTAATTCCGATTGGCTGATAGAATTCTATCAGCCAATCAGAATTGAAGGGATGCCATCTTGGATGACGTCCCTTAAAGGAACCTTCATTCGTCGTTAGTCCATCGGGGAAGGAGGATGTTCCGTGTCGGCGGGATGAAGATGGATCCGGAAGAAAGAAGATAGAAGATGCCGCTTGGAAGAAGACATCGCCCGGATGGAAGACCTATTCTTTGACGCTTGGATCAAGACTTCGCCCGGATGGAGGACCTCTTCTTTGCCGCTTGGATCAAGACTTCGCCCGGATGGAGGACCTCTTCTTTGCCGCTTGGATCAAGACTTCGCCCGGATGGAGGACATCTTCTTGCTCCGCTTGGATGAAGAATTCGGCTCGGCTGGGTGAAGACGACTCAAGGTAGGGAGATCTTCAGTGGGTTAGTGATAGTTTTTTTTTTTAAGGGGGGTTTGGGTGGGTTAGAGTAGGGGTATGTGGGTGGTGGGTTGTAATGTTGGGGGGAGGTATTGTATTTTTATTTTCATGCAAAAGAGCTGATTACTTTGGGGCAAGGCCCCGCAAAAAGCCCTTTTAAGGGCTCGTAAAAGAGCTGATTACTTTTGTATTTTAGAATAGGGTAGGGAATTTCTTTCATGTAATTAGCAAGAGTCCATGAGCTAGTGACGTATGGGATATACATTCCTACCAGGAGGGGCAAAGTTTCCCAAACCTTAAAATGCCTATAAATACACCCCTCACCACACCCACAATTCAGTTTTTACAAACTTTGCCTCCGATGGAGGTGGTGAAGTAAGTTTGTGCTAGATTCTACGTTGATATGCGCTCCGCAGCAAGTTGGAGCCCAGTTTTCCTCTCAGCGTGCAGTGAATGTCAGAGGGATGTGAGGAGAGTATTGCCTATTTGAATGCAGTGATCTCCTTCTACGGGGTCTATTTCATAGGTTCTCTGTTATCGGTCGTAGAGATTCATCTCTTACCTCCCTTTTCAGATCGACGATATACTCTTATATATACCATTACCTCTGCTGATTCTCGTTTCAGTACTGGTTTGGCTTTCTACAAACATGTAGATGAGTGTCCTGGGGTAAGTAAATCTTATTTTCTGTGACACTCTAAGCTATGGTTGGGCACTTTATTTATAAAGTTCTAAATATATGTATTCAAACATTTATTTGCCTTGACTCAGAATGTTCAACATTCCTTATTTTTCAGACAGTCAGTTTCATATTTGGGATAAATGCATTTGTTTCAATCATTTTTTTCTTACCTTAAAAAATTTGACTTTTTCCCTGTGGGCTGTTAGGCTCGCGGGGGCAGAAAATGCTTCATTTTATTGCGTCATTCTTGGCGCAGACTTTTTTGGCGCAAATTTTTTTTTCTGTTTCCGGCATCATACGTGTCGCCGGAAGTTGCGTCATTTTTTGACGTTTTTTTGCGTCAAAAATGTCGGCGTTCCGGATGTGGCGTCATTTTTGGCGCCAAAAGCATTTAGGCGCCAAATAATGTGGGCGTCTTTTTTGGCGCTAAAAAATATGGGCGTCATTTTTGTCTCCACATTATTTAAGTCTCATTATTTATTGCTTCTGGTTGGTAGAAGCTTGTTCACTGGCATTTTTTTCCCATTCCTGAAACTGTCATTTAAGGAATTTGATCAATTTTGCTTTATATGTTGTTTTTTTCTTTTACATATTGCAAGATGTTCCACGTTGCAACTGAGTCAGAAGATACTTCAGGAAAATCACTGCACAGTGCTGGAGCTACCAAGCTAAGTGTATCTGCTATAAACTTTTGGTATCTGTTTCTCCAGCTGTTATTTGTATTGCATGTCATGTCAAACTTATTAATGCAGATAAAATTTCCTTTAGTACTGTTACATTACCTGTTGCTGTTCCGTCAACATCTAATTTTCAGAGTGTTCCTGATAACATAAGAGATTTTATTTTTTTAAATCCATTAAGAAGGCTATGTCTGTTATTTCTCCTTCTAGTATACATAAAAGTCTTTTAAAACTTCTCTTTTTTCAGATGAATTTTTAAATGAACATCATCATTCTGATACTGATAATGGTTCTTCTGGTTCAGAGGTTTCTGTCTCAGAGGTTGATGCTGATAAATCTTTGTATTTGTTCAAGATGGAATTTATTCGTTCTTTACTTAAAAGAAGTGTTATTTGCATTAGAAATAGAGGATTCTGTTCCTCTTGATACTAAATGTAAACGTTTAAATAAGGTTTTTAAATCTCCTGTAGTTATTCCAGAAGTGTTTTATCTCCCTGATGCTATTTCTGAAGTAATTTCCAGGGAATGGAATAATTTGGGTAATTTATTTACTCCTTCTAGACGTTTATGCAAATTATATCCTGTGCCATCTGACAGATTAGAGTTTTTTGGGACAAAAATCCCTAAGGTTATGGGGCTGTCTCTACTCCTGCTTGGAGTGCTGACATGTCTTCTAAGTCAACTTTGCTTTCCCTTTCTTTCCAGGGTAAATAATCATTTTCGTTCCTTTCCTCACAACAAGGAACAAAAGCCTGATCCTTCATCCTCAGGAGCGGTATCAGTTTGGAAACTATTTCCAGTTTGGAATATATCCAAGCCTTATAGAAACCTATAGCCAGCTCCTAAGTACCTATGAAGGTGCGGCCCTTATTCCAGCTCAGCTGGTATGGGGCAGATTACGTTTTCTTCAAAGAAATTTGGATCAATTCCGTTCTTAATCTCTGGTTTCAGAAACATTGTTTCAGAAAGGTACAGAATTGGCTTCAAGTTAAGGCCTCCTGCTAAGAGATTCTTTTCTTTCTTGTGTCCCAGTTAACACAGCAAAGGCTCAGCATTTCTGAAATGTGTTTCAGATCTAGAGTTGGCTGGAGTATTTATGCCAGTTCCAGTTCTGGAACAGGGGCTGGGGTTTTATTTTATCTCTTCATTGTACCAAAGAAGGTCAATTCCTTCAGACCAGTTCCGGATCTATCATTATTGAATCGTTATGTTAGGATACCAACATTCAAGATGGTTACTGTAGGACTATCCTGCCTTTTGTTTAGCAAGGGCATTATATGTCTACAATAGATTTACAGGATGTGTATCTGCATATTCCGATTCATCCAGATCACTTTTAGTGTCTGAGATTCTCTTTTTAGACAAGCATTACCAGTTTTGTGGCTCTACCGTTTGGCCTAGCCTCAGTTCCAAGAATTTTTTTCAAAGGTTCTCGGTGCCCTTCTTTCTGTAATCAGAGAATAGGGTTTTGGTATTTCCTTATTTGGACGATATCTTGGTACTTGCTCAGTCTTCTCATTTTCGAAGAATCTCATACGAATCGACTTGTGTTGTTTCTTCAAGTTCATGGTTGGAGGATCAATTTACCAATCAGTTCATTGATTCCTCAGACAAGGGTAACCTTTTTAGGTTTCTAGATAAATTCAGTGTCTATGACTCTGTCCTTGTCAGACAAGAGAAGTTTAACATTGATATCAGCTTGTCAAAACCTTCAGTCACAATCATTCCCTTTGGTAGCCTTATGCATGGAAATGTTGGGTCTTAGGACTGCCGCATCAGATGCGATCTCCTTTGCTCGTTTTCACATGCGACCTCTTCAGCTCTGTATGCTGAACCAATGGTGCAGGGATTACTCAAAGATATCTCAATTAATATCTTTAAACCGATTTTACGACACTCTCTGACATGGTGGACAGATCACCATCGTTTAGTTCAGGGGGCTTCTTTGTTCTTCCGACCTGGACTATAATCTCAACAGATGCAAGTCTTACAGGTTGGGGAGCTGTGTGGGGGTATCTGACGGCACAAGGGGTTTAGGAATCTCAGGAGGTGAGATTTCCGATCAATATTTTGGAACTCCGTGCAATTTTCAGAGCTCTTCAGTCTTGGCCTCTTCTGAAGAGAGAGTTGTTCATTTGTTTTCAGATAGACAATGTCACAACTGTGGCATACATCAATCATCAAGGAGGGACTCACAGTCCTCTGGCTATGAAAGAAGTATCTTGAATTTTGGTTTGGGCGGAATCCAGCTCCTGTCTAATCTCTGCGGTTCATATCCCAGGTATGGACAATTGGAAAGCGGATTATCTCAGTCGCCAAACGTTGCATCCGGGCGAATGGTCTCTTCACCCAGAGGTATTTCTTCAGATTGTTCAAATGTGGGAACTTCCAGAAATAGATCTGATGGCTTCTCATCTAAACAAGAAACTTCCCAGGTATCTGTCCAGATCCCGGGATCCTCAGGCGGAGGCAGTGGATGCATTATCACTTCCTTGGAAGTATCATCCTGCCTATATCTTTCCGCCTCTAGTTCTTCTTCCAAAAGTAATCTCCAAGATTCTGAAGGAATGCTCGTTTGTTCTGCTGGTAGCTCCGGCATGGCCTCACAGATTTTGGTATGCGGATCTTGTCCGGATGGCCTCTTGCCAACCGTGGACTCTTCCGTTAAGACCAGACCTTTTGTCTCAAGGTCCTTTTTTCCATCAGGATCTGAAATCCTTAAATTTAAAGGTATGGAGATTGAACGCTTGATTCTTGGTCAAAGAGGTTTCTCTGACTCTGTGATTAATACTATGTTACAGGCTCGTAAATCTGTATCCAGAGAGATATATTAGAGTCTGGAAGACTTATATTTCTTGGTGTCTTTCTCATCATTTTTCTTGGCATTCTTTTAGAATAACGAGAATATTACAGTTTCTTCAGGATGGTTTGGATAAGGGTTTGTCCGCAAGTTCCTTGAAAGGTCAAATCTCTGCTCTTTCTGTTCTTTTTCACAGAAAGATTGCTATTCTTCCTGATATTCATTGTTTTGTACAAGCTTTGGTTCGTATAAAGCCTGTCATTAAGTCAATTTCTCCTCCTTGGAGTTTGAATTTGGTTCTGGGGGCTCTTCAAGCTCCTCCATTTGAACCTATGCATTCATTGGATATTAAATTACTTTCTTGGAAAGTTTTGTTCCTTTTGGCCATCTCTTCTGCCAGAAGAGTTTCTGAATTATCTGCTCTTTCTTGTGAGTCTCCTTTTCTGATTTTTCATCAGGATAAGGCGGTGTTGCGAACTTCTTTTGAATTTTTACCTAAGTTGTGAATTCCAACAACATTAGTAGAGACATTGTGGTTCCTTCATTATGTCCTAATCCTAAGAATTCTAAGGAGAAATTGTTGCATTCTTTGGATGTTATTAGAGCTTTGAAATATTATGTTGAAGCTACTAAGTCTTTCCGAAAGACTTCTAGTTTATTTGTTATCTTTTCCGGTTTTAGAAAGGCCAGAAAACTTCTGCCATTTCTTTGGCATCTTGGTTGAAATCTTTAATTCATCTTGCCTATGTTGAGTCGGGTAAGACTCCGTCTCATAGGATTACAGCTCATTCTACTAGGTCAGTTTCTACTTCCTGGGCGTTTAGGAATGAAGCTTCGGTTGTTCAGATTTGCAAAGCGGCAACTTGGTCCTCTTTGCATACTTTTACCAAATTCTACCATTTTGTTGTATTTTCTTCTTCTGAAGCAGTTTTTGGTAGAAAAGTACTTCAGGCAGCGGTTTCAGTTTGAATCTTCTGCTTATGTTTTTCATTAAACTTTATTTTGGGTGTGGATTATTTTCAGCAGGAATTGGCTGTCTTTATTTTATCCCTCCCTCTCTAGTGACTCTTGTGTGGAAAGATCCACATCTTGGGTAGTCATTATCCCATACGTCACTAGCTCATGGACTCTTGCTAATTACATGAAAGAAAACATAATTTATGTAAGAACTTACCTGATAAATTCATTTCTTTCATATTAGCAAGAGTCCATGAGGCCCGCCCCTTTTTTGTGGTGGTTATGATTTTTTTGTATAAAGCACAATTATTCCAATTCCTTATTTTATATGCTTTCGCACTTTTTTCTTATCACCCCACTTCTTGGCTATTCGTTAAACTGAATTGTGGGTGTGGTGAGGGGTGTATTTATAGGCATTTTAAGGTTTGGGAAACTTTGCCCCTCCTGGTAGGAATGTATATCCCATACGTCACTAGCTCATGGACTCTTGCTAATATGAAAGAAATGAATTTATCAGGTAAGTTCTTACATAAATTATGTTTTTTTATTTTGGGGGGCTTTTTATTTTATTAGGGGGCTTAGATTAGGTGTAATTAGTTTAAACTGCTTGTAATTCTTTTTTATTTTTTGTAATTTAGTGTTTTTTTTTTACAGAATAGTTTATTTTATTGTATTTTATTTTAGGTAATTGTAGGCAATTTATTTAATTAATTTAATGATAGTGTAGTGTTAACTTAGGTTAGGATTTATTTTACAGGTAATTTTGTATTTATTTTAACTAGGTAGCTATTAAATAGTTATTAACTATTTAATAGCTATTGTACCTAGTTAAAATAAATACAAAGTTGCCTGTAAAATAAATATAAATCCTAAAATAGCTACAATGTAATAATTAGTTATATTGTAGCTATATTAGGGTTTATTTGATAGGTAAGTATTTAGTTTTAAATAGGAATAATTTAGTTAATTATAGGAATATTATTTCGTTTAATATAAATTATATTTATGTTAGGGGGTGTTAGGGTTAGAGTTAGGTTTAGGGGTTAATAACTTTATTATAGTAGCGGCGACGGTGCGGGTGGGAGATTAGGGGTTAATAATTGTAGGTAGGTGGCGGCGATGTTAGGGAGGGCAGATTAGGGGTTAATACTATTTATTCTAGGGTTTGTGAGGCGGGAGTGCGGTGGTTTAGGGGTTAATACATTTATTATAGTGGCGGCGAGGTCCGGTCGGCAGATTAGGGGTTAATAAGTGTAGATAGGTAGCGGTGACGTTGGGCGGGCAGATTAGGGGTTAATAAATATAATTTAGGGGTCGGCGGTGTTAGGGGCAGCAGATTAGGGGTTTATAAGTATAATGTAGGTTGCGGCGGTGTACGGAGCGGCAGATTAGGGGTTAATAGTATAATGCAGGTGTCAGCAATAGCGGGGGCGGCAGATTAGAGATTAATAAGTGTAAGGTTAGGGGTGTTTAGACTCGGGTACATATTAGGGTCTTAGGTGCAGACTTAGAAAGTGTTTCCCCATAGGAAACAATGGGGCTGCGTTAGGAGCTGAACACTGCTTTTTTGCAGGTGTTAGGTTTTTTTTCAGCCCAAAATGCCTCATTGTTTTCTATGGGGATATCATGCACGAGTACGTTTTGCCGGCTTACCGCTACCGTAAGCAACGCTGGTATTGAAGGCTGAAGTAGAGCTAAGTTAGGCTCAACGCTCCCTTTTTTGAGCCTAATGCAGCCCTTCAGACAACTCTAAATACCAGCGTTGTTGGAAGGGTGCGTTGGCAAAAAAGCAGCGTTAGCTACACTGCTTTTTACCAACAAAACTCTAAATATAGCCGCAAGTTTCTACATCTGTTTACCCACCATAGGTTCTACCTCAGATTTTTATAGACCCTAGAAAGGACCCTACACAACTAAGAATATATACATATCCTGAATTAGTACCCCTAGAATACCCATATTGTTTCTGCACTGCTGCTACACTTAGCTACACAGCTTTAACACATAGATATGACACCTTTCTGACAAATTAACCCCTCTAAAATGCAGTAGTGAAATCAGTGCATTATACAAAAACTATATACATCAATAATATATACTAGTTTATTAAAATAATTAAAACACAGAGTACTATATACTATCTTGTTCAGTCTGCAATTCACAGCCAGTACAATTATTTTAATGTATACACAATTTTGAGAGCACATAGGTGTGTTTTTTTGTTAGGTGCCCACCTACTTAAACAATTTTACACATTCCATGTAGGAATTATCAGCACAGTTTGCGGTATGGTACACATATACTTTGTTAAAAGTACATAATGCTCATATGATAAATCACTTGAAACTAATGCAGTATAACTGTAAAAAGCTGACAGGAAAATATCACCTGAGCTTCTCTATGTAAAAAAGGAAGATATTTTACCTCACAACTTCCTCAGCTCAGCAGAGTAATTTCTGTGTAAAAAGTTATAATTCAGCTGCTGTCCAGCTGCATGTAAAAAAAAAAAGAAGAAATGAACAGCAGCTAATCAGCATGAACAGTGCTGAGGTCATGAACTCTTTTACGGTGATCTCATGAGATTTGACTTAACTCTCATGAGATTTCATAGTAAACTTCCTTAAACTGAATAGGGAAATAAGATAAGTGTGCACAAAAGCTCACTCCCTTAGTTGTCCCGGGACAGACATACTGATTTGCTGCTTAGAAGTCCTTTACAATGGGATGTGGCTACTGAGGAATTTTTGAGGTAAAATATCTTTCTTTTTTACATAGAGATGTTCAGGTGATATTTTCTAGTCAGCTTTTTACAGCTATGCTGCATCACTTTCAAGTGTTTCAACATTTGGGTATCATGGCCCTTTAATAATGTGTGCAGTTTGCATGTTTTTTTTTTTTTTTTTTTAATAATATGAGTGTTTAAGTAACTTTACCTATGGTATTTTACTAAGATATACCCCACTTCCGGTTTCGGAAGTCAGTCATCCATAACTTGAACATTCTATGATGCCCCACTTCCAGTCTACACAAGTTATGTCACTTCTGATTACGCAAATGGTATACAGACCGGAATCTACAACATCATTTGATGATATGGCACTTGTAACACAGGACCACAGGTTTATTACTGCTACTTATGAATGCAATATTGTGCTTTGGGTTTGAGATGTTGAAGTATTTGTTATACATTATGTGAGTTTTGAATACATGTAACATCAGACCAGAAGTGGTTTAGAATACTACTTCCGGTTTGGCTATTTTCTCAATGTTTGCAATGGTTTGAATTTTGGTGCCTTACACACAGAGGAGGAGGTAATCACTGTTTCTTTTTTGCCCTATTTAAGAGTGTGATTCACATTATTTGTTTGTTCTGAAGAAGGGGAGGTTCATCCCCAAAACGTCAATTAAACTTGGCATGTTTGGAAAAATCCTGAGGCTTCACTGTTTGTTGTTCTATATTTACTTTGAATGCTAGCTCAGGTGATTGTCCCAGGAGGGCAGATTCATAGTTGGTTATTTATATATATATATATATATATATATATATATATATATATATGTATATATATATTTATTTTTATATATATATATATATATATATATATATATATGTACTGTATATATATATATATATATATATATATATATATATATATATATATATATATATACTGTGTATATATATATACTGTGTATATATATATATATATACTGTGTATATATATATATATATATATATATATATATATATATATTTATTTATATACACAAAACGGGGCATATGTATCAATCTCCGAATGCAGCTTGATGACAGCAGTTATGAAGCAGCGGTCACAAAGACCGCTGCTCCATAACCTGTCCGCCTGCTCTGAGCAGGCGAACAGACATCGCCGGAAATCAACCCGATCGAGTACGATCGGGTTGATTGACACCCTCCTGCTGGCGGCCCATTGGCCACAAGTCTGCAGGGGGCGGCGTTGCGTTGCTGCAATGCTGAATACGGCAAGCGTATTGCTCGCCGTAATCAGCGAGGTCTGTCGGACCTGATCCGCACTGTCGGATCAGGTCCGACAGACCTTGATAACTAGAGGCCATTGTCTATCTCATTTTTATTTACACCCTGTTATTTTCCAGTTTGTTTATTCATCAAAAACTACACCTGTACAAGCTTAGGATAGCTCATAGGATTTAAACTTGCTGACGCCACTTTATTAATAATTAATATTAAGGTACTCAGTGTTTACCGCATGACCATTAGCTTGAAAACTAATAGTCTTATAGCTACTCTGATGAGGTAAAACTGGGATCAGGTTGACCACATAAGCCGCCCTTCAACAACCCCAAATAAGAAAGGTGAAGGGTGTTTTGCCTCTACAGAGTTGTAATTTTTTTTTATAGTGATTTAACATCGGTGCCTTAGTGTAATAATTAGGCAAATCAATTTATTTGTTCTTCTGGATTTTACGCTACAATATCATATGTTCAAATTACAACACATGCAAAACTATAAAGAATAAATTGATTTGATATATTGCTTAACAATAATTAAGATATTTTAATTAATTATAAAAATCATTACACTGGATAATAATTGCTCAACTGAGTTAAAACATGATTGAACTTTTAATGAGCATTTGCTAATTAATAACCACTGATATTTTGCTCGTGCTTTCATATCCGCAAAGACAAACCTGAGAACTGAACTCCAGATGCACAGTTCAGACCCTACAGGAACTACATTTTCTACTGTTTATCACAATTTATGTGGAGGCTTTGTGATAAAGCACCAACATTCTATACAGCTATGTGTCAGCTAGTTGCCTGCTTTGTATCTTACAGCCCCAAAACACCTGTGTGCAGTCACTACTGATGGGGGAAATGCATTTACAGCTGTATTCTGAATGGATCATTGTTTTTATGTCATTCAGAATACAGGTTAAAGGGACACCGAACCCAAATTTTTTCTTTCGTGATTCAGTTAGAGCATGAAATTTTAAGCAACTTTCTAATTTACTCCTATTATCAAATTTTCTTTATTCTCTTGGTATCTTTATTTGAGATGCAAGAATGTAAGTTTAGATGCCGGCCCATTTTCTCCAACATAGGTGTGTCCGGTCCACGGCGTCATCCTTACTTGTGGGATATTCTCTTCCCCAACAGGAAATGGCAAAGAGCCCAGCAAAGCTGGTCACATGATCCCTCCTAGGCTCCGCCTACCCCAGTCATTCTCTTTGCCGTTGTACAGGCAACATCTCCACGGAGATGGCTTAGAGTTTTTTAGTGTTTAACTGTAGTTTTTATTATTCAATCAAGAGTTTGTTATTTTAAAATAGTGCTGGTATGTACTATTTACTCTGAAACAGAAAAGAGATGAAGATTTCTGTTTGTATGAGGAAAATGATTTTAGCAACCGTTACTAAAATCCATGGCTGTTCCACACAGGACTGTTGAGAGGAATTAACTTCAGTTGGGGGAACAGTGAGCAGTCTTTTGCTGCTTGAGGTATGACACATTCTAACAAGACGATGTAATGCTGGAAGCTGTCATTTTCCCTATGGGATCCGGTAAGCCATGTTTATTCAGAAAGTAAATAAGGGCTTCACAAGGGCTTATTAAGACTGTAGACTTTTTCTGGGCTAAATCGATTCATATATTACACATATTTAGCCTTGAGGAATCATTTACTCTGGGTATTTTGATAAAATAATATCGGCAGGCACTGTTTTAGACACCGTATTTCTTCTGTTATGTGTGATCAGTCCACGGGTCATCATTACTTCTGGGATATTATCTGCTCCCCTACAGGAAGTGCAAGAGGATTCACCCAGCAGAGTTGCTATATAGCTCCTCCCCTCTACGTCACCTCCAGTCATTCTCTTGCACCCAAAGACTAGATAGGAGGTGTGAGAGGACTATGGTGATTATACTTAGTTTTTAGAACTTCAATCAAAAGTTTGTTATTTTACAATAGCACCGGAGCGTGTTATTACCTCTCTGGCAGAGTTTGAAGAAGAATCTACCAGAGTTTTTCTTATGATTTTAACCGGAGTAGTTAAGATCATATTGCTGTTTCTCGGCCATCTGAGGGAGGTAAAAACTTCAGATCAGGGGACAGCGGGCAGTTGAATCTGCATTGAGGTATGTAGCAGTTTTTATTTTCTGAATGGAATTGATGAAAAAATCCTGCCATACCGTTATAATGAACATGTATGTATACTCTACACTTTAGTATTCTGGGGATGGTATTTCACCGGAATTACTCTGTAAAAGTACATTAAACCTTTTATTAGGTATTTTTCATGTTAAACGTTTTTGCTGGAATGTAGAATCGTTTGCATTAATGAGGTACTGAGTGAATAAGTATTTGGGCATTATTTTTCCACTTGGCAGTTTGCTTGTGTTAATTATGACAGTTTCGTTTCTCTCTCACTGCTGTGTGTGAGAGGGAGGGGCCGTTTTTGGCGCTCTTTGCTACGCATCAAAAATTTCCAGTCAGTTTTTCTGCATGATCCGGTTCATCTCTAACAGAACTCAGGGGTCTTCAAACTTCTTTGAAGGGAGGTAGATTCTCTCAGCAGAGCTGTGAGACTTATATAGTGACTGTGATTTAAAACGTTGCTCTGTAATTTTTATGTTTAAAATTTAATTAGTGTTTTTTTACTAATGGGAACAAACCTTTGCTAAAAAGTTGTGTTGTTTGTTAAGAGTGATGCTATAACTGTTTTTCAGTTCATTATTTCAACTGTCTTTTAATCGTTTAGTGCTTCTTGAGGCACAGTACGTTTTTATTAAATAAAATTGTAACCGAGTTGCATGTTTATTGCTAGTGTGTTAAACATGTCTGATTCAGAGGAAGATACCTGTGTCATTTGTTCCAATGCCAAGGTGGAGCCCAATAGAAATTTATGTACTAACTGTATTGATGCTACCTTAAATAAAAGCCAATCTGTACAAATTGAACAAATTTCACCAAACAGCGAGGGGAGAGTTATGCCGACTAACTCGCCTCACGTGTCAGTACCTGCATCTCCCGCCCGGGAGGTGCGTGATATTATGGCGCCTAGTACATCTGGGCAGCCATTACAGATAACATTACAAGATATGGCTACTGTTATGACTGAAGTTTTGGCTAAATTACCAGAACTAAGAGGCAAGCGTGATCACTCTGGGGTGAGAACAGAGTGCGCTGATAATTCTAGGGCCATGTCTGATACTGCGTCACAGCTTGCAGAGCATGAGGACGGAGAGCTTCATTCTGTAGGTGACGGTTCTGATCCAAACAGATTGGATTCAGATATTTCAAATTTTAAATTTAAATTGGAAAACCTCCGTGTATTACTAGGGGAGGTCTTAGCAGCTCTCAACGATTGTAACGCTGTTGCAATACCAGAGAAAATGTGTAGGTTGGATAAATACTTTGCGGTACCGGCGAGTACTGACGTTTTTCCTATACCTAAGAGATTAACTGAAATTGTTACTAAGGAGTGGGATAGACCCGGTGTGCCGTTCTCACCCCCTCCAATATTTAGAAAGATGTTTCCAATAGACGCCACCACACGGGACTTATGGCAAACGGTCCCTAAGGTGGAGGGAGCAGTTTCTACTTTAGCTAAGCGTACCACTATCCCGGTGGAGGATAGCTGTGCTTTTTCAGATCCTATGGATAAAAAATTAGAGGGTTACCTTAAGAAAATGTTTGTTCAACAAGGTTTTATATTACAACCCCTTGCATGCATCGCGCCGATCACGGCTGCGGCAGCATTTTGGATTGAGTCTCTGGAAGAGAACCTTAGTTCAGCTACGCTGGACGACATTACGGACAGGCTTAGAGTCCTTAAACTAGCTAATTCATTCATTTCGGAGGCCGTAGTACATTTAACCAAACTTACGGCTAAGAATTCAGGATTCGCCATTCAGGCACGCAGGGCGCTGTGGCTAAAATCCTGGTCGGCTGATGTAACTTCTAAGTCCAAATTACTTAATATACCTTTCAAGGGGCAAACTTTATTTGGGCCCGGTTTGAAAGAAATTATTGCTGACATTACAGGAGGTAAGGGCCACGCTCTACCTCAAGACAAAGCCAAAGCTAAGGCTAGACAGTCTAATTTTCGTCCCTTTCGGAATTTCAAAGCAGGAGCAGCGCCAACTTCCACTGCACCAAAACAGGGAGGAGCTGTTGCTCGTTACAGACAAGGCTGGAAGCCTAACCAGTCCTGGAACAAGGGCAAGCAGGCCAGTAAACCTGCTGCTGCCCCAAAGACAGCATGAACCGAGGGCCCCCGATCCGGGACCGGATCTAGTGGGGGGCAGACTCTCTCTCTTCGCCCAGGCTTGGGCAAGAGATGTCCAGGATCCCTGGGCGCTAGAGATCATATCTCAGGGATACCTTCTAGACTTCAAATTCTCTCCCCCAAGAGGGAGATTTCATCTGTCAAGGTTGTCAACAAACCAAATAAAGAAGGACGCGTTTCTACGCTGTGTACAAGATCTATTATTAATGGGAGTGATCCATCCGGTTCCGCGGTCGGAACAAGGACAAGGGTTTTACTCAAACCTGTTTGTGGTTCCCAAAAAAGAGGGAACTTTCAGGCCAATCTTGGATTTAAAGATCCTAAACAAATTCCTAAGAGTTCCATCGTTCAAAATGGAAACTATTCGGACAATCTTACCCATGATCCAAGAGGGTCAGTACATGACCACAGTGGATTTAAAGGATGCTTACCTTCACATACCGATTCACAAAGATCATTACCGGTATCTAAGGTTTGCCTTCTTAAACAGGCATTACCAGTTTGTAGCCCTTCCATTCGGATTGGCTACGGCTCCAAGAATCTTTACAAAGGTTCTGGGTGCCCTTCTGGCGGTACTAAGACCGCGAGGAATTTCGGTAGCTCCGTACCTAGACGACATTCTGATACAAGCTTCAAGCTTTCAAACTGCCAAGTCTCATACAGAGTTAGTTCTGGCATTTCTAAGGTCGCATGGATGGAAAGTGAACGAAAAGAAGAGTTCTCTCTTTCCTCTCACAAGAGTTCCATTCTTGGGGACTCTTATAGATTCTGTAGAAATGAAGATTTATCTGACAGAAGACAGATTAACAAAGCTTCTAAATGCATGCCGTGTCCTTCATTCCATACAACTCCCGTCAGTAGCTCAATGCATGGAGGTGATCGGCTTAATGGTAGCAGCAATGGACATAGTTCCCTTTGCACGCCTACATCTCAGACCGCTGCAATTGTGCATGCTGAGTCAGTGGAATGGGGATTACTCAGATTTGTCCCCCACTCTGAATCTGGATCAAGAGACCAGAAACTCTCTTCTATGGTGGCTTTCTCGGCCACACCTGTCCAGGGGGATGCCGTTCAGCAGGCCGGACTGGACAATTGTAACAACAGACGCCAGCCTTCTAGGTTGGGGCGCTGTCTGGAATTCTCTGAAGGCTCAGGGACAATGGAGTCAGGAGGAAAGTCTCCTGCCAATAAACATTCTGGAATTGAGAGCAGTTCTCAATGCCCTTCTAGCTTGGCCCCAGTTAAAGACTCGGGGGTTCATCAGGTTTTAGTCGGACAACATCACGACTGTAGCTTACATCAACCATCAAGGAGGGACAAGAAGCTCCCTAGCAATGATAGAAGTATCAAAGATAATTCGCTGGGCAGAGTCTCACTCTTGCCACCTGTCAGCAATCCACATCCCGGGAGTGGAGAACTGGGAGGCGGATTTCTTGAGTCGCCAGACTCTTCATCCGGGGGAGTGGGAACTTCATCCGGAGGTCTTTGCCCAAATACTTCAACGTTGGGGCAAACCAGAGATAGATCTCATGGCGTCTCGCCAGAACGCCAAACTTCCTCGCTACGGATCCAGATCCAGGGATCCGGGAGCGGTTCTGATAGATGCTTTGACAGCACCTTGGAACTTCAGGATGGCTTATGTGTTTCCACCCTTCCCACTGCTTCCTCGATTGATTGCCAAAATCAAACAGGAGAGAGCATCAGTGATTCTAATAGCGCCTGCATGGCCGCGCAGGACTTGGTATGCAGATCTAGTGGACATGTCATCCTGTCCGCCTTGGTCTCTACCTCTAAGACAGGACCTTCTGATTCAGGGTCCATTCAAACATCAAAGTCTAACTTCTCTGAAGCTGACTGCTTGGAAATTGAACGCTTGATTTTATCAAAACGTGGTTTTTCTGAGTCGGTTATTGATACCCTGATACAGGCTAGGAAGCCTGTTACCAGAAAGATTTACCATAAAATATGGCGTAAATACCTATACTGGTGTGAATCCAAAGATTACTCCTGGAGTAAGGTTAGGATTCCTAGGATATTGTCTTTTCTACAAGAAGGTTTAGAAAAGGGTTTATCGGCTAGCTCATTAAAGGGACAGATCTCAGCTCTGTCCATCTTGTTACACAGGCGTCTGTCAGAAAATTCAGACATCCAGGCCTTTTGTCAGGCTTTAGCTAGGATCAAGCCTGTGTTTAAAACTGTTGCTCCGCCATGGAGTTTAAACTTAGTTCTTAACGTTTTACAGGGTGTTCCGTTTGAACCCCTTCATTCCATTGATATAAAATTGTTATCTTGGAAAGTTCTATTTTTAATGGCTATTTCCTCGGCTCGAAGAGTCTCTGAGTTATCAGCCCTACATTGTGATTCTCCTTATCTGATCTTTCACTCAGACAAGGTAGTTCTGCGTACTAAACCTGGGTTCTTACCTAAGGTAGTCACTAACAGGAATATCAATCAAGAGATTGTTGTTCCATCTTTGTGTCCAAATCCTTCTTCAAAGAAGGAACGTCTTCTACACAATCTGGATGTAGTTCGTGCCCTCAAGTTCTACTTGCAGGCAACTAAAGATTTTCGCCAAACTTCTTCCCTGTTTGTCGTTTATTCTGGACAGAGGAGAGGTCAAAAAGCTTCTGCTACCTCTCTCTCTTTTTGGCTTCGTAGCATAATACGTTTAGCCTATGAGACTGCTGGACAGCAGCCTCCTGAAAGAATTACAGCTCATTCCACTAGAGCTGTGGCTTCCACTTGGGCCTTTAAGAATGAGGCCTCTGTTGAACAGATTTGCAAGGCTGCAACTTGGTCTTCGCTTCATACTTTTTCCAAATTTTACAAATTTGACACTTTTGCTTCTTCGGAGGCTATTTTTGGGAGAAAGGTTCTTCAGGCAGTGGTTCCTTCTGTATAATGAGCCTGCCTATCCCTCCCGTCATCCGTGTACTTTTGCTTTGGTATTGGTATCCCAGAAGTAATGATGACCCGTGGACTGATCACACATAACAGAAGAAAACATAATTTATGCTTACCTGATAAATTCCTTTCTTCTGTTGTGTGATCAGTCCACGGCCCGCCCTGTTTTTTAAGGCAGGTACATATTTTTTAAATTATAATTCAGTCACCACTACACCCTTGGTTTCTCCTTTCTCGTTGGTCTTTGGTCGAATGACTGGAGGTGACGTAGAGGGGAGGAGCTATATAGCAACTCTGCTGGGTGAATCCTCTTGCACTTCCTGTAGGGGAGCAGATAATATCCCAGAAGTAATGATGACCCGTGGACTGATCACACAACAGAAGAAAGGAATTTATCAGGTAAGCATAAATTATGTTTCTTTAGGGGCTTTCCCTAATCATAGGCAGAGCCTCATTTTCGCGCCGGTATTGCGCACTTGTTTTTGAGAGGCATGACATGCAGTCGCATGTGTGAGGAGCTCTGATACATAGAAAAGACTTTTTGAAGGCGTCATTTGGTATCGTATTCCCCTTTGGGCTTGGTTGGGTCTCAGCAAAGCAGATACCAGGGACTGTAAAGGGGTTAAAGTTAAAAACGGCTCCGGTTCCGTTATTTTAAGGGTTAAAGCTTCCAAATTTGGTGTGCAATACTTTTAAGGCTTTAAGACACTGTGGTGAAATTTTGGTGAATTTTGAACAATTCCTTCATACTTTTTCGCAATTGCAGTAATAAAGTGTGTTCAGTTTAAAATTTAAAGTGACAGTAACGGTTTTATTTTAAAACGTTTTTTGTACTTTGTTATCAATTTTATGCCTGTTTAACATGTCTGAACTACCAGATAGACTGTGTTCTGAATGTGGGGAAGCCAGGGTTCCTTCTCATTTAAATAAATGTGATTTATGTGACACTGAAAATGATGCCCAAGATGATTCCTCAAGTGAGGGGAGTAAGCATGGTACTGCATCATTCCCTCCTTCGTCTACACGAGTCTTGCCCACTCAGGAGGCCCCTAGTACATCTAGCGCGCCAATACTCCTTACTATGCAACAATTAACGGCTGTAATGGATAATTCTATCAAAAACATTTTAGCCAAAATGCCCACTTATCAGCGTAAGCGCGACTGCTCTGTTTTAGATACTGAAGAGCATGAGGACGCTGATGATAATGGTTCTGAAATGCCCCTACACCAGTCTGAGAGGGCCAGGGAGGTTTTGTCTGAGGGAGAAATTTCAGATTCAGGGAAAATTTCTCAACAAGCTGAACCCGATGTGATTACATTTAAATTTAAGTTGGAACATCTCCGCGCTCTGCTTAAGGAGGTATTATCCACTCTGGATGATTGTGAGAATTTGATCATCCCAGAGAAACTATGTAAAATGGACAAGTTCCTAGAGGTCCCGGGGCTCCCAGAAGCTTTTCCTATACCCAAGCGGGTGGCGGACATTGTAAATAAAGAATGGGAAAGGCCCGGTATACCTTTCGTCCCTCCCCCCATATTTAAAAAATTGTTTCCTATGGTCGACCCCAGAAAGGACTTATGGCAGACAGTCCCCAAGGTCGAGGGAGCGGTTTCTACTTTAAACAAACGCACCACTATACCCATAGAAGATAGTTGTGCTTTCAAAGATCCTATGGATAAAAAATTAGAAGGTTTGCTTAAAAAGATGTTTGTTCAGCAAGGTTACCTTCTACAACCAATTTCATGCATTGTCCCTGTCACTACAGCCGCGTGTTTCTGGTTCGATGAACTAGTTAAGGCGATCGATAGTGATTCTCCTCCTTATGAGGAGATTATGGACAGAATCCGTGCTCTCAAATTGGCTAATTCTTTCACCCTAGACGCCACTTTGCAATTGGCTAGGTTAGCGGCGAAAAATTCTGGGTTTGCTATTGTGGCGCGCAGAGCGCTTTGGTTGAAATCTTGGTCAGCGGATGCGTCTTCCAAGAACAAACTACTTAACATTCCTTTCAAGGGGAAAACGCTGTTTGGCCCTGACTTGAAAGAGATTATCTCTGATATCACTGGGGGTAAGGGCCACGCCCTTCCTCAGGATAGGTCTTTCAAGGCCAAAAATAAACCTAATTTTCGTCCCTTTCGTAGAAACGGACCAGCCCCAAGTGCTACGTCCTCTAAACAAGAGGGTAATACTTCTCAAGCCAAGCCAGCCTGGAGACCAATGCAAGGCTGGAACAAGGGAAAGCAGGCCAAGAAACCTGCTACTGCTACCAAGACAGCATGAAATGTTGGCCCCCGATCCGGGACCGGATCTGTTGGGGGGCAGACTCTCTCTCTTCGCTCAGGCTTGGGCAAGAGATGTTCTGGATCCTTGGGCACTAGAAATAGTCTCCCAAGGTTATCTTCTGGAATTCAAGGGACTTCCCCCAAGGGGGAGGTTCCACAGGTCTCAATTGTCTTCAGACCACATAAAAGGACAGGCATTCTTACATTGTGTAGAAGACCTGCTAAAAATGGGAGTAATTCATCCTGTTCCATTAGGAGAACAAGGGATGGGGTTCTACTCCAATCTGTTCATAGTTCCCAAAAAAGAGGGAACGTTCAGACCAATCTTAGATCTCAAGATCTTAAACAAGTTTCTCAAGGTTCCATCGTTCAAGATGGAAACCATTCGAACAATTCTTCCTTCCATCCAGGAAGGTCAATTCATGACCACGGTGGATTTAAAGGATGCGTATCTACATATTCCTATCCACAAGGAACATCATCGGTTCCTAAGGTTCGCATTCCTGGACAAGCATTACCAGTTCGTGGCGCTTCCTTTCGGATTAGCCACTGCTCCAAGGATTTTCACAAAGGTACTAGGGTCCCTTCTAGCGGTGCTAAGACCAAGGGGCATTGCAGTAGTACCTTACTTGGACGACATTCTGATTCAAGCGTCGTCCCTTCCTCAAGCAAAGGCTCACACGGACATAGTCCTGGCCTTTCTCAGATCTCACGGATGGAAAGTGAACGTGGAAAAGAGTTCTCTATCTCCGTCGACAAGGGTTCCCTTCTTGGGAACAATAATAGACTCCTTAGAAATGAGGATTTTTCTGACAGAGGCCAGAAAATCAAAACTTCTAAACTCTTGTCGGACACTTCTTTCCGTTCCTCTTCCTTCCATAGCGCAGTGCATGGAAGTAATAGGTTTGATGGTAGCGGCAATGGACATAGTTCCTTTTGCGCGCATTCATCTAAGACCATTACAACTGTGCATGCTCAGTCAGTGGAATGGGGACTATACAGACTTGTCTCCGAAGATACAAGTAAATCAGAGGACCAGAGACTCACTCCGCTGGTGGCTGTCCCTGGACAACCTGTCACAAGGGATGACCTTCCGCAGACCAGAGTGGGTCATTGTCACGACCGACGCCAGTCTGATGGGCTGGGGCGCGGTCTGGGGATCCCTGAAAGCTCAGGGTCTTTGGTCTCGGGAAGAATCTCTTCTACCGATAAATATTCTGGAACTGAGAGCGATATTCAATGCTCTCAAGGCTTGGCCTCAGCTAGCGAAGGCCAAGTTCATACGGTTTCAATCAGACAACATGACGACTGTTGCGTACATCAACCATCAGGGGGGAACAAGGAGTTCCCTGGCGATGGAAGAAGTGACCAAAATCATTCAGTGGGCGGAGACTCGCTCCTGCCACCTGTCTGCAATCCACATCCCAGGAGTGGAAAATTGGGAAGCGGATTTTCTGAGTCGTCAGACATTGCATCCGGGGGAGTGGGAACTCCATCCGGAAATCTTTGCCCAAATCACTCAACTGTGGGGCATTCCAGACATGGATCTGATGGCCTCTCGTCAGAACTTCAAGGTTCCTTGCTACGGGTCCAGATCCAGGGATCCCAAGGCGACTCTAGTAGATGCACTAGTAGCACCTTGGACCTTCAAACTAGCTTATGTATTCCCGCCGTTTCCTCTCATCCCCAGGCTGGTAGCCAGGATCCATCAGGAGAGGGCGTCGGTGATCTTGATAGCTCCTGCGTGGCCACGCAGGACTTGGTATGCAGATCTGGTGAATATGTCATCGGCTCCACCATGGAGGCTACCTTTGAGACGAGACCTTCTTGTTCAAGGTCCGTTCGTACATCCGAATCTGGTCTCACTCCAGCTGACTGCTTGGAGATTGAACGCTTGATTTTATCAAAACGAGGGTTCTCAGATTCTGTTATTGATACTCTTGTTCAGGCCAGAAAGCCTGTAACTAGAAAAATTTACCACAAAATATGGAAAAAATATATCTGTTGGTGTGAATCTAAAGGATTCCCCTGGGACAAGGTAAAGATTCCTAAGATTCTATCTTTTCTCCAAGAAGGATTGGAGAAAGGGTTATCTGCAAGTTCCTTGAAGGGACAGATTTCTGCCTTGTCTGTGTTACTTCACAAAAAGCTGGCAGCTGTGCCAGATGTTCAAGCCTTTGTTCAGGCTCTGGTTAGAATCAAGCCTGTTTACAAACCTTTGACTCCTCCTTGGAGTCTCAACTTAGTTCTTTCAGTTCTTCAGGGGGTTCCGTTTGAACCCTTACATTCCGTTGATATTAAGTTATTATCTTGGAAAGTTTTGTTTTTGGTTGCAATTTCTTCTGCTAGAAGAGTTTCAGAATTATCTGCTCTGCAGTGTTCTCCTCCTTATCTGGTGTTCCATGCAGATAAGGTGGTTTTACGTACTAAACCTGGTTTTCTTCCGAAAGTTGTTTCTAACAAAAACATTAACCAGGAGATAGTCGTGCCTTCTTTGTGTCCGAAACCTGTTTCGAAGAAGGAGCGTTTGTTGCACAATTTGGATGTTGTTCGCGCTCTAAAATTCTATTTAGATGCTACAAAGGATTTTAGACAAACATCTTCCTTGTTTGTTGTTTATTCTGGTAAAAGGAGAGGTCAAAAAGCAACTTCTACCTCTCTCTCTTTTTGGATTAAAAGCATCATCAGATTGGCTTACGAGACTGCCGGACGGCAGCCTCCTGAAAGAATCACAGCTCATTCCACTAGGGCTGTGGCTTCCACATGGGCCTTCAAGAACGAGGCTTCTGTTGACCAGATATGTAGGGCAGCGACTTGGTCTTCACTGCACACTTTTACCAAATTTTACAAGTTTGATACTTTTGCTTCTTCTGAGGCTGTTTTTGGGAGAAAGGTTTTGCAAGCCGTGGTGCCTTCCATTTAGGTGACCTGATTTGCTCCCTCCCTTCATCCGTGTCCTAAAGCTTTGGTATTGGTTCCCACAAGTAAGGATGACGCCGTGGACCGGACACACCTATGTTGGAGAAAACAGAATTTATGTTTACCTTATAAATTACTTTCTCCAACGGTGTGTCCGGTCCACGGCCCGCCCTGGTTTTTTAATCAGGTCTGATAATTTATTTTCTTTAACTACAGTCACCACGGTATCATATGGTTTCTCCTATGCAAATATTCCTCCTTAACGTCGGTCGAATGACTGGGGTAGGCGGAGCCTAGGAGGGATCATGTGACCAGCTTTGCTGGGCTCTTTGCCATTTCCTGTTGGGGAAGAGAATATCCCACAAGTAAGGATGACGCCGTGGACCGGACACACCGTTGGAGAAAGTAATTTATCAGGTAAACATAAATTCTGTTTTTGGTGAACAACCTAGGTTGTCCTTGCTGAATGGTGGATAAATTTATCCACCAATCAAAAACTGCTGTCCAGAGTTCTGAACCAAGAAAAAAGCTTAGATGCCCTTTTTTTCAAATAAAGATAGCAAGAGAACGAAGAAACATTGATAATAGGAGTAAATTAGAAAGTTGCTTAAAATTCCATGATCTATCTGAATCACAAAAGAAAAAAATTGGGTTCAGTGTCCCTTTAAATAAAAAAAAACAAAAACTCATCATCAGTGAATATGAATGAAGAATTCTTTATGTGTAGGCTAAACATAGTCAGTTATAAATACAAAAGCTCATTTATAGTGTACACTGTGCTACAATACCTGCTTACCTGCCTCTCTCATAACCCTTCCTTAGTTTACATAGTTTTAAAAGCTCTTAAAGGGACACTGAACCCAATTTTTTTTTCATGATTCAGATAGAGCATGCTATTTTAAGCAACTTTCTAATTTACTCCTATTATCAATTTTCTTTGTTCTCTTGCTATCTTTATTTGAAAAGCAAGAATGTAAGTTTAGAAGCCGGCCCATTTTTGGTTCACAACCTGGGTTGTGCTTGCTGATTGGTGGCTAAATGCACCCACCATTAAACAAGTGCTGTCTAGTGTTCTAAACCAAAAATTGGCTGGCTCCTTAGCTTAGATGCCTTCTTTTTTTAAATAAAGATAGCAAGAGAACGAAGAAAAATTGATAATAGGAGTAAATTAGAAAGTTGCTTAAAATTGCATGCTCTATCTGAAGTAGCTAGCTAAATTATATATGACATTTATCTCTATAGCTTAATTATCTCCTGAAAAAATAACCTCTGTTTATGGCTATTGCCTTATAGTTTATAAGGAATTTAAATACTTAGAGATTATTTTTCTAGTAGCTCATATATAACTGTTCCTAATAGACCTCAACAGAGGAGATAGGGACATGGTACAACAATGCTAACATTTTACATTTATTTCTTCAGTGTTTAGACAACTAATATAATATACACAATGCATTTGTGTATTTTCAGAAAAAAAGTTTGTTTTGAATGCATCATTGTGTCTGGCAGTTATTTAGTATTTAATGTTTCTTTAATAAATATCAATCAAGCAATATTGTCTATACAAATGACTATTTAGACTAAGTTCTCACAGGAAGGAGCCATTAGTATGAGAGGTCTATATACCTTTCAATTGTTTTCATAATGCATTCATTAGGAATTACTATGAATTATGTTGAAGAGTTTCTACTAAAGGATGACAATTATGTGTTTAGAATCATTCCTTTGTATGGGCAGATGGTTGTCATTAGTGTAGTCAAGTTTAAGATTTTTTAATATTTCATTATTTGCAATTTTAGAATTGTATTTTTATATTCTCTGTACAGTGTTATGTTTAAGCAGAAACCACAGCATTATTTTGTTGCATTGTTTCCTCCGAAAAGAAACCATTTGCTGAAGCGTGGTGCTGATGACTTTTTGCCCATGCTGACTTTCATATGTGATAGTAAGGCACAGCACTAACGCACAGCATTATGGGAAAACCTATACAAAGAACAGATAGATTACCTACAGCAATGACTAAGCTATGATTTTTAACAAATAAGTTGCAGATTTGATGTCTCTTTTGTACTTTGTAAAAACTTAATTTAACATTTACACATCAAGTAGATGTGTTGTTTTTTTTTTTATTTGTACTGTAATTTTATGTCTGTGTTTAAAAAAAACCCCCACCTATCGACCAGATTACATTTAAAAAATGCACAGTGGCAAATTAAACGGTTGCTTAATTTCTGCATTTACCGTGTGGCATTGATTAAGCTTTGTTGTACAGAGCTGTCAGTCACATATTTACTCAATGAGTCCAATGTTGAACTGTTAGTGTCTAAAGTCATTGGTCTAACTGCCCTTTTGCTTTTCATGTTGGCAGCTGCTCAGAACAATGGAGTTGGCACCACGGAATAATCAATTAATCAAACAAACATGTATTGCTTGACCGAGCATTCTAATGAATGTTAACATGAGAACAGTTTTCAGGCACTTCACTGACTATAATGCATATATATGAGGTCCTCCTGTTCCTCTGGATTCGGCAGCTTAACAGTTATTTTCTGTTCTTACTACTTAGTTATCCCTCTGTGCTTTGTGCTTACCTATCCTTAGTGCTTACATACGGTACCTTCTGTGCAGAGATATCCTTGGTGCTATGTGCTTAATTATAATCAGTCATCGCTTTCTCCTTAAAAGAACACTGAACCCAATTTTTTTCTTTCACGATCCAGATAGAGCATGCAATTTTAAGCACCTTTCTAATTTACTCTAATTATGATTTTTTTTCTTCATTCTCTTGGTATCTTTATTTGAAAAAGCAGGAATGTAAGCTTACGAGCCGACCCATTTTGTGTTCAGCACCCTGGATAGCGCTTGCCGATTAGTGGGTACATTTAGCCACCAATCAGCAAGCTGTACCCAAGTGCTGAACCAAAGATGGGCCGGTTCGTAGGTTCAAATACAGATACCAAGAGAACGAAGAAAAATTGATAACAGGAGTAAATTAGAAAGTTGCTTAAAATGTCATTTTCTATCTGAATCACGAAAGAAAAAAAAAATGGGTTCAGTATACCTTTAATTATCCACTGTGCATAGTGCGCACCTATCCTGTATGCTTAGTGCGTGCCTATCCTTGGTGCTTAGTGTGTGCCTATCCATTGTGCTTAATGCACACCTATCCTTGGTGCTTAATGTGCACCTATCCTCAGTGATTAGTACTCGCCTATCCCAAGTGCTTGCTTACTGCACACCTATCCTTGGTGCTTAAAGGAATAGCTTAGTCAAAATTAAACTTTAATGATTCAGCTAGAGCATGCAATTTTAATTAACTTTATCATTTACTCCTATTATCAATTTTTTCTTTGTTTTCTTTGTATCTTTATTTAAAAAGCAGAAATGTAAAGCATAGGAGTTGGACCATTTTTTAATCGGCACCTGGGTAGCACTTTCTGTTGGTGTAGCCACCAATCAGCAAACACTATCCAGGTTCTGAACCAAAAATGGGCCGGCTTCTAGGCTTATATTCAAATAAAGATACCAAGAGAACAAAGAAAAATTGATAATAGGAGTAAATTAGAAAGTTGCTTAAAATTGCATGCTCTCTGAATCATGAAAGTATAATTTTGACTAGACTATCCTCGGTTCTTAGTGTGTGTTATCCTCTGTTCTTAGTTTATTGGGTATCTTTGCCTCCTCCTAGTGGCCAGGAGTTGAATTCCATGATGTTATGGCTCATGGACTTTCAACAGCATGAAAGAAATTACTTTATTAGGCAAGCATACTTTTTTTTTTTTTTTGTATCCTACTTGGCTGTATGCCTTCTG
>NC_069499.1:1284791022-1284924519 GCF_027579735.1 Bombina bombina | reverse complement strand
TTTTAGTCCCATTGTGTTAAATAAATAAGGCTGAATTGTGAAGGTATATTGTTCTGGGTTTTGTAAGAAGAATAGCATATCTTAAGAGTTGGTTCTAACGCATATAAACTTTTATTTAGTTTCCTTTTATTGCAAATATAGTTCAATATGTTTATGGATATTAACTAAATAAAAGAATTCAGATATTTATATTAATTGTATGGTCTAGTAGGTGCATGGTTGATAAGGGTTTCTATTTCTTTGTATTGTGTTTATAACCCTGCCATAAACTTATATATATTATTTGGATAGCACTGCTAAGATTTTCATAAATATACTGACAGGGTCCATTCAAACATCAAAGTCTAGCTTCTCTGAAGCTGACTGCTTGGAAATTGAACGCTTGATTTTATCAAAACGTGGTTTTTCTGAGTCGGTTATTGATACCCTGATACAGGCTAGGAAGCCTGTTACCAGAAAGATTTACCATAAAATATGGCGTAAATACCTATACTGGTGTGAATCCAAAGATTACTCCTGGAGTAAGGTTAGGATTCCTAGGATATTGTCTTTTCTACAAGAAGGTTTAGTAAAGGGTTTATCGGCTAGCTCATTAAAGGGACAGATCTCAGCTCTGTCCATCTTGTTACACAGGCGTCTGTCAGAAAATTCAGACATCCAGGCCTTTTGTCAGGCTTTAGCTAGGATCAAGCCTGTGTTTAAAGCTGTTGCTCCGCCATGGAGTTTAAACTTAGTTCTTAACGTTTTACAGGGTGTTCCGTTTGAACCCCTTCATTCCATTGATATAAAATTGTTATCTTGGAAAGTTCTATTTTTAATGGCTATTTCCTCGGCTCGAAGAGTCTCTGAGTTATCAGCCCTACATTGTGATTCTCCTTATCTGATCTTTCACTCAGACAAGGTAGTTCTGCGTACTAAACCTGGTTTCTTACCTAAGGTTGTCTCTAACAGGAATATCAATCAAGAGATTGTTGTTCCATCCTTGTGTCCAAATCCTTCTTCTAAGAAGGAACGTCTTCTACACAATCTGGATGTAGTTCGTGCCCTCAAGTTCTACTTGCAGGCAACTAAAGATTTTCGCCAAACTTCTTCCCTGTTTGTCGTTTATTCTGGGCAGAGGAGAGGTCAAAAAGCTTCTGCTACCTCTCTCTCTTTTTGGCTTCGTAGCATAATACGTTTAGCCTATGAGACTGCTGGACAGCAGCCTCCTGAAAGAATTACAGCTCATTCCACTAGAGCTGTGGCTTCCACTTGGGCCTTTAAGAATGAGGCCTCTGTTGAACAGATTTGCAAGGCTGCAACTTGGTCTTCGCTTCATACTTTTTCCAAATTTTACAAATTTGACACTTTTGCTTCTTCGGAGGCTATTTTTGGGAGAAAGGTTCTTCAGGCAGTGGTTCCTTCTGTATAATGAGCCTGCCTATCCCTCCCGTCATCCGTGTACTTTTGCTTTGGTATTGGTATCCCAGAAGTAATGATGACCCGTGGACTGATCACACATAACAGAAGAAAACATAATTTATGCTTACCTGATAAATTCCTTTCTTCTGTTGTGTGATCAGTCCACGGCCCGCCCTGTTTTTTAAGGCAGGTAAATATTTTTTAAATTATAATTCAGTCACCACTACTCCCTTGGCTTCTCCTTTCTCGTTGGTCTTTGGTCGAATGACTGGAGGTGACGTAGAGGGGAGGAGCTATATAGCAACTCTGCTGGGTGAATCCTCTTGCACTTCCTGTAGGGGAGCAGATAATATCCCAGAAGTAATGATGACCCGTGGACTGATCACACAACAGAAGAAAGGAATTTATCAGGTAAGCATAAATTATGTTTTTCTTTCCTTCCTATACCTAAAAGAGGGAATATCTTGTTTTTTTAATTATTACAAAATAAAATTCTGTTCTGAATTGTAAAAACATGTTCTTCTCTTCCAACAGAGCCATGTGACTTGTCCATATTGGCCAATCGCCATGAGTACTCTGGTATAGAATATGAATCTTCTACTTTTTTCAAATATATTTCAATTATTTTAATGTGTTTTCATTCAAACCCATTTCCCATGTTTCATTGCTGACCTTTATTTTATGTGCAGTGTTCCATTAAAATAAAACAGCAAATATTAGACATATAATAATTAAATATTAAACATTTAATAATGTTCATTTCATCTTCCTGATTTGCTTGTTAGACACTACTTATAAGCCTGTAACTTGTCCATTGCTTATATTATAATAGCTGGCTCCAGCATGCTGAGAAAACAGAATTTATGTTTACCTGATAAATTACTTTCTCCAACGGTGTGTCCGGTCCACGGCGTCATCCTTACTTGTGGGATATTCTCTTCCCCAACAGGAAATGGCAAAGAGCCCAGCAAAGCTGGTCACATGATCCCTCCTAGGCTCCGCCTACCCCAGTCATTCGACCGACGTTAAGGAGGAATATTTGCATAGGAGAAACCATATGGTACCGTGGTGACTGTAGTTAAAGAAAATAAATTATCAGACCTGATTAAAAAAACCAGGGCGGGCCGTGGACCGGACACACCGTTGGAGAAAGTAATTTATCAGGTAAACATAAATTCTGTTTTCTCCAACATAGGTGTGTCCGGTCCACGGCGTCATCCTTACTTGTGGGAACCAATACCAAAGCTTTAGGACACGGATGAAGGGAGGGAGCAAATCAGGTCACCTAAATGGAAGGCACCACGGCTTGCAAAACCTTTCTCCCAAAAATAGCCTCAGAAGAAGCAAAAGTATCAAACTTGTAAAATTTGGTAAAAGTGTGCAGTGAAGACCAAGTCGCTGCCCTACATATCTGATCAACAGAAGCCTCGTTCTTGAAGGCCCATGTGGAAGCCACAGCCCTAGTGGAATGAGCTGTGATTCTTTCGGGAGGCTGCCGTCCGGCAGTCTCGTAAGCCAATCTGATGATGCTTTTAATCCAAAAAGAGAGAGAGGTAGAAGTTGCTTTTTGACCTCTCCTTTTACCAGAATAAACAACAAACAAGGAAGATGTTTGTCTAAAATCCTTTGTAGCATCTAAATAGAATTTTAGAGCGCGAACAACATCCAAATTGTGCAACAAACGTTCCTTCTTTGAAACTGGTTTCGGACACAGAGAAGGTACGATAATCTCCTGGTTAATGTTTTTGTTAGAAACAACTTTTGGAAGAAAACCAGGTTTAGTACGTAAAACCACCTTATCTGCATGAAACACCAGATAAGGAGGAGAACACTGCAGAGCAGATAATTCTGAAACTCTTCTGGCAGAAGAAATTGCAACTAAAAACAAAACTTTCCAAGATAATAACTTAATATCAACGGAATGCAAGGGTTCAAACGGAACCCCCTGAAGAACTGAAAGAACTAAATTGAGACTCCAAGGAGGAGTCAAAGGTTTGTAAACAGGCTTAATTCTAACCAGAGCCTGAACAAAGGCTTGAACATCTGGCACAGCAGCCAGTCTTTTGTGAAGTAACACCGACAAGGCAGAAATCTGTCCCTTCAGGGAACTTGCAGATAATCCTTTTTCCAATCCTTCTTGAAGGAAGGATAGAATCCTAGGAATCTTAACCTTGTCCCAAGAGAATCCTTTAGATTCACACCAACAGATATATTTTTTCCAAATTTTGTGGTAAATCTTTCTAGTTACAGGCTTTCTGGCCTGAACAAGAGTATCAATAACAGAATCTGAGAACCCTCGCTTCGATAAAATCAAGCGTTCAATCTCCAAGCAGTCAACTGGAGTGAAACCAGATTCGGATGTTCGAACGGACCCTGAACAAGAAGGTCTCGTCTCAAAGGTAGCTTCCAAGGTGGAGCCGATGACATATTCACCAGATCTGCATACCAAGTCCTGCGTGGCCACGCAGGAGCTATCAAGATCACCGACGCCCTCTCCTGATTGATCCTGGCTACCAGCCTGGGGATGAGAGGAAACGGCGGGAACACATAAGCTAGTTTGAAGGTCCAAGGTGCTACTAGTGCATCCACTAGAGCCGCCTTGGGATCCCTGGATCTGGACCCGTAGCAAGGAACTTTGAAGTTCTGACGAGAGGCCATCAGATCCATGTCTGGAATGCCCCACAGCTGAGTGACTTGGGCAAAGATTTCCGGATGGAGTTCCCACTCCCCCGGATGCAATGTCTGACGACTCAGAAAATCCGCTTCCCAATTTTCCACTCCTGGGATGTGGATAGCAGACAGGTGGCAGGAGTGAGACTCCGCCCATAGAATGATTTTGGTCACTTCTTCCATCGCTAGGGAACTCCTTGTTCCCCCCTGATGGTTGATGTACGCAACAGTTGTCATGTTGTCTGATTGAAACCGTATGAACTTGGCCCTCGCTAGCTGAGGCCAAGCCTTGAGAGCATTGAATATCGCTCTCAGTTCCAGAATATTTATCGGTAGAAGAGATTCTTCCCGAGACCAAAGACCCTGAGCTTTCAGGGATCCCCAGACCGCGCCCCAGCCCATCAGACTGGCGTCGGTCGTGACAATGACCCACTCTGGTCTGCGGAATGTCATCCCTTGTGACAGGTTGTCCAGGGACAGCCACCAACGGAGTGAGTCTCTGGTCCTCTGATTTACTTGTATCTTCGGAGACAAGTCTGTATAGTCCCCATTCCACTGACTGAGCATGCACAGTTGTAATGGTCTTAGATGAATGCGCGCAAAAGGAACTATGTCCATTGCCGCTACCATCAACCCGATCACTTCCATGCACTGAGCTATGGAAGGAAGAGGAACGGAATGAAGTATCCGACAAGAGTCTAGAAGCTTTGTTTTTCTGGCTTCTGTCAGAAAAATCCTCATTTCTAAGGAGTCTATTATTGTTCCCAAGAAGGGAACCCTTGTTGACGGGGATAGAGAACTCTTTTCCACGTTCACTTTCCACCCGTGAGATCTGAGAAAGGCCAGGACAATGTCCGTGTGAGCCTTTGCTTGAGGAAGGGACGACGCTTGAATCAGAATGTCGTCCAAGTAAGGTACTACAGCAATGCCCCTTGGTCTTAGCACAGCTAGAAGGGACCCTAGTACCTTTGTGAAAATCCTTGGAGCAGTGGCTAATCCAAAGGAAGCGCCACGAACTGGTAATGTTTGTCCAGGAATGCGAACCTTAGGAACCGATGATGTTCCTTGTGGATAGGAATATGTAGATACGCATCCTTTAAATCCACCGTGGTCATGAATTGACCTTCCTGGATGGAAGGAAGAATAGTTCGAATGGTTTCCATCTTGAACGATGGAACCTTGAGAAACTTGTTTAAGATCTTGAGATCTAAGATTGGTCTGAACGTTCCCTCTTTTTTGGGAACTATGAACAGATTGGAGTAGAACCCCATCCCTTGTTCTCTTAATGGAACAGGATGAATCACTCCCATTTTTAACAGGTCTTCTACACAATGTAAGAATGCCTGTCTTTTTATGTGGTCTGAAGACAACTGAGACCTGTGGAACCTCCCCCTTGGGGGAAGTCCCTTGAATTCCAGAAGATAACCTTGGGAGACTATTTCTAGCGCCCAAGGATCCAGAACATCTCTTGCCCAAGCCTGAGCGAAGAGAGAGAGTCTGCCCCCCACCAGATCCGGTTCCGGATCGGGGGCCAACATTTCATGCTGTCTTGGTAGCAGTGGCAGGTTTCTTGGCCTGCTTTCCCTTGTTCCAGCCTTGCATTGGTCTCCAAGCTGGCTTGGCTTGAGAAGTATTACCCTCTTGCTTAGAGGACGTAGCACCTTGGGCTGGTCCGTTTCTACGAAAGGGACGAAAATTAGGTTTATTTTTTGCCTTGAAAGGCCGATCCTGAGGAAGGGCGTGGCCCTTACCCCCAGTGATATCAGAGATAATCTCTTTCAAGTCAGGGCCAAACAGCGTTTTCCCCTTGAAAGGAATGTTAAGTAGCTTGTTCTTGGAAGACGCATCAGCCGACCAAGATTTCAACCAAAGCGCTCTGCGCGCCACGATAGCAAACCCAGAATTCTTAGCCGCTAACCTAGCCAATTGCAAAGTGGCGTCTAGGGTGAAAGAATTAGCCAATTTGAGAGCATTGATTCTGTCCATAATCTCCTCCAAAGGAGGAGAATCACTATCGACCGCTCTTATCAGATCATCGAACCAGAAACATGCGGCTGTAGCGACAGGGACAATGCATGAAATTGGTTGTAGAAGGTAACCTTGCTGAACAAACATCTTTTTAAGCAAACCTTCTAATTTTTTATCCATAGGATCTTTGAAAGCACAACTATCCTCTATGGGTATAGTGGTGCGTTTGTTTAAAGTGGAAACCGCTCCCTCGACCTTGGGGACTGTCTGCCATAAGTCCTTTCTGGGGTCGACCATAGGAAACAATTTTTTAAATATGGGGGGAGGGACGAAAGGAATACCGGGCCTTTCCCATTCTTTATTAACAATGTCCGCCACCCGCTTGGGTATAGGAAAAGCTTCTGGGAGCCCCGGCACCTCTAGGAACTTGTCCATTTTACAAAGTTTCTCTGGGATGACCAACTTGTCACAATCATCCAGAGTGGATAATACCTCCTTAAGCAGAATGCGGAGATGTTCCAACTTAAATTTAAATGCAATCACATCAGGTTCAGCCTGTTGAGAAATGTTCCCTGAATCAGTAATTTCTCCCTCAGACAAAACCTCCCTGGCCCCATCAGACTGGGTTAGGGGCCCTTCAGAAATATTAATATCAGCGTCGTCATGCTCTTCAGTATCTAAAACAGAGCAGCCGCGCTTACGCTGATAAGTGTTCATTTTGGCTAAAATGTTTTTGACAGAATTATCCATTACAGCCGTTAATTGTTGCATAGTAAGGAGTATTGGCGCGCTAGATGTACTAGGGGCCTCCTGAGTGGGCAAGACTCGTGTAGACGAAGGAGGGAATGATGCAGTACCATGCTTACTCCCCTCACTTGAGGAATCATCTTGGGCATCATTATCATTATCACATAAATCACATTTATTTAAATGAATAGGAATTCTGGCTTCCCCACATTCAGAACACAGTCTATCTGGTAGTTCAGACATGTTAAAGCAGGCATAAACTTGATAACAAAGTACAAAAAACGTTTTAAAATAAAACCGTTACTGTCACTTTAAATTTTAAACTGAACACACTTTAATACTGCAATTGCGAAAAAACATGAAGGAATTGTTCAAAATTCACCAAATTTTCACCACAGTGTCTTAAAGCCTTAAAAGTATTGCACACCAAATTTGGAAGCTTTAACCCTTAAAATAACGGAACCGGAGCCGTTTTGAACTTTAACCCCTTTACAGTCCCTGGTATCTGCTTTGCTGAGACCCAACCAAGCCCAAAGGGGAATACGATACCAAATGACGCCTTCAGAAAGTCTTTTCTAAGTATCAGAGCTCCTCTCACATGCGACTGCATGCCATGCCTCTCAAAAACAAGTGCGCCACACCGGCGCGAAAATGAGGCTCTGCTTATGCTTTGGGAAAGCCCCTAAGAATAAGGTGTCTAAAACAGTGCCTGCCGATAGTATTATATCAAAATACCCAGATAAAATGATTCCTCAAGGCTAAATATGTGTTGATAATGAATCGATTTAGCCCAGAAAAAGTCTACAGTTTTAATAAGCCCTTGTGAAGCCCTTATTTACGATCGTAATAAACATGGCTTACCGGATCCCATAGGGAAAATGACAGCTTCCAGCATTACATCGTCTTGTTAGAATGTGTCATACCTCAAGCAGCAAGAGACTGCACACTGTTCCCCCAACTGAAGTTAATTGCTCTCAACAGTCCTGTGTGGAACAGCCATGGATTTTAGTGACGGTTGCTAAAATCATTTTCCTCATACAAACAGAAATCTTCATCTCTTTTCTGTTTCTGAGTAAATAGTACATACCAGCACTATTTCAAAATAACAAACTCTTGATTGAATAATAAAAACTACAGTTAAACACTAAAAAACTCTAAGCCATCTCCGTGGAGATGTTGCCTGTACAACGGCAAAGAGAATGACAGGGGTAGGCGGAGCCTAGGAGGGATCATGTGACCAGCTTTGCTGGGCTCTTTGCCATTTCCTGTTGGGGAAGAGAATATCCCACAAGTAAGGATGACGCCGTGGACCGGACACACCTATGTTGGAGAAATCATTTTATTTTCTCTGATTAATTACACCAGCCTGCCCTGGTTAAAACAAAATACAGAAAAAAAAATGTAAATGTGTCATGTTCTCTAAACAGAGTATGTGTTAAATAAGTTAAAGGGACAGTCAAGTATAAATTAAACTTTCATTATTCAGATAGGACTTTTAATTTTAATTGACTCTCCAATTTACTTTTATCATCAAATTTGCTTTTTTCTTTTGGTATTCTTAGTTTAAACTAAACATAGGTAGGCTCATATGCTAATTTCTAAGCCTTTGAGGGCTGCCTCTTATCACATTCTTTTTAAATCTCTTTTCAACACAAAAAGACAGAAAGTACACGTGGGCTATATAGATAACACTGTGTTCAGGCACAGAAAGTTATTTAAGATCTAGCACAACACAATGCTAAATTTAAGACAATAGATAATAAACAGTCACAGTCATGTGATCAGGGGGCTGGAAGAAGGTTCCTAGATATAAGGTAATCACAAAGGTAAAAAGTACATTAATATAACTGTGTTGGTTATGCAAAACTGGGGAATGAGTAATAAAGGGATTATCTATCTTTTAAAACAATAAGAATTCTATGGTTGACTGTCCCTTTAAATACTTATGCCTTTGTCTATTTTGAATTTAAATTTGCCCCTCCCAGGGTATTCCTGATTCTAACCCTAATGGCAATTTGTGGTTCCCAAAATATAGCAACCACACCATTGCTATGGGTAAAATATGGCCTCCGTAATGTTGGAAACATCTCTGGCATCAAAGGGGTTAACACTAGCCCTAATTCCTTAGATTTAAGTTTTTGCTGAATTTTGTCAGGCAGATATGCTGGAAAGCACATAGTTATCTTCCCAAAATGGGGGTCACAACTTTTCGGGGGGGGGGGGGGGGTAGCAGGAAATAGGCAGTGTCACATTGTATTAGAATGGAGCAGGGCAGGGAATGGGTGGATCAAGTTGTGGTCAGATGGTCCTTGGCAAACTGAGACTTTCATAATGTCCTTGGGAGCCGCAGGCTGGACATTGGGTATAGCTCTCAAAACTGGGAGGATCCTACAAAATGCAGAATGTTTGTTAGCTCTGATTTTGTTCTGCAGCACTTAAGCAGTGGTTGACAGCATATGTGCTATGCAGTTTGTTTGCACATCAGAGATTTCAATGTTTCTTTTACACATTCCATAGGGACAACCCCCATTACATTTTTTTTTTTTATGGAATGCTGCAATTTCAGTGCTTGTGACAAAAATAAAAGAAACACAATTTGATTATCAAAGCTTCAGAAATGCAAAGATTGTTACAGTTTACAGAGACAGTGTTGCTGATAACTATCTGTTACAATACAACTTTAAAGGTATAACTAAGCTTAAAGGGACACTAAATTCAATTTTTTTTCTTACATGAGTCAGAGCATGCAATTTTTATCAACTTTCTAATTTACTCCTAGTATCAAATTGTCTTCATTCTCTTGCTATCTTTATTTGAAAAAATAGCAATCTGGAGCCGACCCATTTTTGGTTCAGCACCTGGGTTGCGCTTGCTGATTGGTGGCTAAATGTACCCACCAATCGGCAAGCGCTATCCAGTGTGCTGAACCAAAAATGTGCCGGCTCCTTAGCTTAGATTCCTGATTTTTCAAATAAAGATAGCAGGAGAACAAATTAAAATTGATATAAGAAAATGAGAAAGTTGCTTAAAATTGCATGCTCTATCTGAATCATGTAAGAAAAAATGTGGGTTTAGTATCCCTTTAACTGTTCCATGACATGTTTATATAATAATAAAAGGTATTGCATTGTATATTCATTATTTACCTTTTCAAATTGTGCTTCACTCTTCCCTCAGAACTTAACACCTGGGAGCATATTAGTTATCCTAATATTGTCTATGTAAAGGGCATTGCTACACTGTGTCTCAGATTTCACCTTCCAGCGGCTTCTGATTGGCTACAGGAAAATACATTTCACCAGGATTTGTTATAAAATTGCACATTTTGTTAGCATTTTTATTCTGCTTTCTCAGCTCTCATCTAAATAAAGATTGTTTTGCTTAACTGTAAAAAATATATAGAAATAAATGTATATGGTAAAAAGGATAATACATGTTTTGACTGATTGGTCCTATTGCCTTATTGAGGGATAGTAATATATCTTATAGTCATAAAACATTTTGTTTCTCAGTGCAGGAACATTCTTGTTACAGAAAAACAAAACACACATTTAAAATGTGGATACAACAAAAATAAAATTACTTCACGGGCTCTTTTAATATATGTCTGGTTAGAATGTCAGCTAGGGTTTTCACGTCATTCCGCGACACTCTGCTTGCTTTATGAAATTGTGAGAGCTAATGGAACACAAGAAGCCTGCACTTTTGTTTCTTTTTTTATTTTCAAGGAGGCTGAAACAATTTTGTACAGTGTCCTATAACATCTGAGTAGATTGAAAACAAGGACACTTGAGTCAAGCTGTCATCATTCTGCTGCACTACTCCAAACTTCTGCAATCAGCACAATAATCTGACTTTGTATTGCTCTGCTCAGTGCACCTTTTGGCACCAGACATGTAAACTGAGAATAGAAAGGCACCTTCATATCCTTCCTATAATTTCACCTTTTAATTTTTTTCAACTTCCATTTATATTTGTTTTTATGTATATATCTATTACATCATCATTAATTGCCATCAGAAAATCCTTTGTGAAGGTATTGCCAAAATATTACCAATTACGTTACCATTAACACTTTGTTTTTTTGTTTAGTTTTTTAAATAGCATTCAGGTTCTCAAATTACTGACCACAGCAAAGAAGAGCAGGTACTTCCATTCAAGAGGATTTTAAAGAAAATAAATCTGAGATGCCTTGGATTTGTTTTTCAAATTTTAAAAACAAAATGTTAAAGCTTTTTTAACGAAGAAAAAGTGATAATGTAATTCTAAACAACATTCTAATTTACTTATATGCTCTATCTAAATCATGAAAAAACAATTTTGGAGCTCATGTGCCGTTTAAGTCTTTATTAGAGTCTTCGTTTAGGTATTTTTTTGTTTGCTTCTCTGGGATGAAAAGTTTCATCATGCTCTTCAAATGCTGATTCTCAGAGACTTGCACTGAAATTACTTATATCAACATGCATCTAGGGAGGAGGGAAATGTAACATTCTATGGATCATTTTCAGAGGCTAGTATCACCAATGTATGAGACACCTAAAAGAATGTTAGAATGTTGGGTAAACATTTTAATGGTCATTATACAAGTAAACATGACCAACTATCAGTGTTTAAAATACAGACTATTCACAAATATTAGTTTTATTATTGCATATTCTTGTATGGCTATAGAAGATCCCCAATATCACTTCTCCATTCTAAAATGTAAATGAGGCTGTTAGCTAAAGAAGGATAAATCACAATTTGATATGATGGCTCTCATAAGCACCTTGAAATTATGTGGACCAGGGCACTTGATAAATCTATGCAATTTCATATTAAGCACTATATACCAGTCTAACAGTATTTTAACTTACTCCCTTGGTGTGAAATGTATAACTCGGCATAATACATTTAGTTTTTTTGCCACTTGAACAATCTTCTCTTTAATAAGTCTGTGTCCCATTTCCATCTGTTTTACTTTGCGATGATCTCTCCTTGTGTGAAGCATAAAACTGTTGTGAGATGCCTAGACATGTTCGGAGCTGGCCAAGGGCATATCCTCATACATCTGCTCAGCGGGTAGCAGTCGTATCTGTTATTAAAGTAATCTTTGCAATGCTACAGTAAGAGTTGTAATCATCTGCTGTGGGGGATTTTCTTTCCCACCTGCAATCTATTTACTCCACTCTTGTACCATATTATTAGCGATCGTAATACAAGTTTCCATTCAAACGTCTAGAATGTAGAGGTATTAAATGTTAAATATAGATGTATGTATGCAATTTTCTTGTGCATGGTACGATTGTTAAACAATATACTTTTTTTCTTGTCTTATCAAGAAAGATAGTGAATTCCCATTTATTCTTGTAAATTTAAAGAGACACTGAACCCATTTTTTTTTTTAAGCAACTTTCTAGTTTACTCCTATTATCAATTTTTCTTTATTCTCTTGGTATCTTTATTTTAAATGCAAGAATATAAGTTTAGTTGCCGGCCCATTTTTGGTGAACAACCTGGGTTGTTGCCGATTGGTGGATAAATTCATCCACCAATAAAAAAGTGCTGTCCACAGTTCTGAACCACAAAAAAAGCTTAGATGCCTTCTTTTTCAAATAAAGATAGCAAGAGAAGAATAATTGATAATAGAAGTAAATTAGAAAGTTGCTTAAAATTGCATGCTCTATCTGAATCACAAAAGAACAAATTTGGGTTCAGTGTCCCTTTAAGCCATGGTATTTTTTTTAGCATTAATCAAAGTCTTTAAAAAAAAAAGAAGTTGGTTATTTTTCTTGGATAGTTTCACAGATGCTTATAATGTTGTTTATAACATTCATTGTGTATCACTTTACCTATATTTTCCCAGAGATTTGTTATTGGGGTGTCTTCCATTAGCATTTGTGGTTGTGTGAGGTGACCATTTCATGATATCTAGCACAGTAGTTTAGCTAGATAGAAGTGAAGGTGTCTCAACGACCTCATACACATGAACAAGATGCTTACTGTGGTATTCTAGGGTTGGGTTGGAATTTTTCACGTATACTAACGCAAAGCAGAATTAATAAAAAAAACACTAGTGCCGCTGTTAAAGGGACATTAAACACTAAATAAATGCTAGATAGAATGAGACAGTTAATGAAAAGATTAGTCTGAGAATAACATGTAGATGTATTTTTTAATGTTTTATTAACTGTTTAAATATTGAACAAAATAAGTGTAAAGTTTTAGTGTCTATAAAAAAATAGGAGCTGCCATTTTTTAACTTAGGTTACCTTATCTTCTGTGGCCAATTAGAGACCGTTATAAAAAGGTCACTAGAATGTGCAGCCAATGGCTGTGTGGAATATTACTGTGTTCTGCACTTCCATTTCTAACAGGAACTGAAAAGCACACAATTTCAGATTGGAATTACAGGAAAAAAATAAATAATTCCTATGTAGAGTTTTTTTTATTTATTTATATGACATATTTTATATTACCATCTCAAAGTGTTTAATGTCCCTTTAAGTAGGTCTGTGTGACATGTCTACAGTCTTGCTATTGCAAATCTAATAAAGTTGTCTCTTTTTTTTTTTCTTCTTTTTTCAAGTTTTTGTGTTTGCCTATTTTAGAGAGGACTATTTTACTGATGGAGTTGTACTGTAACATTTTTAATCTTTTCTTTTTTTAATTTTTTTTTCTTAATGGTGCTGATATCCTTCAGGGTGGAGCTTGTTCTATGCGCTTTCACTTTACAGTTCTAAAGAAAGATGCTGCTCAATTTTTTATAATGGAGAATCAATCATCATGTGAGGGGCCAATCTAATTATTTTTGAGTTGCCATGTTGAGGCAATTTTTTTTCTTAGACATATTATAGAGATATTAGCTTCATGAATGGGTTTTGATGAATCTGGGCCAGTGGACGTGTTCCATTGATTCACAAAGTTGTGGTTCTTGCAGGCATTTCTAGTCAGCATATACCCAGCTGGTTATCTATTTCTCTGGAGAAAAATGTATTTCCCTTAATTAATACTTTTTTTTTTTTGCTGTGCTACTGCCCTGAATGAACTAAACCACTGATTAAGAAATATTTTCTTAACATAATCATGATATTATTGATTTTTTTAAAGGGGGTTATGAGGATCGCATTTCCATCCATGGCCTGGTGATCCTAAAGTCGTTAGAAGCACCCTTTACTCTCAGATTGAAAATATTTTTAAATTATTGTTCCTTTTATAAAGGTGGTGAGAGTCCATGAGCCATTACTTCTGGCAATTATACTCCTCCTGACCGCTAGAAGGAGGCAAAGATTCCCAAAACTCTAAGAGCCCTTAAACACCCAAAAACCTTCCCATCTCACAGGTAAACCAGTCTTTTCTTTGTTAGTACAAATAAAGAGATACACTTACTGAATAGTCTGTATTGTTTTTAATAGATGTTCTCTAGAGGTTTTTTGTAACAAGGTAATTGTCAAAATGCATGGCTAGCTAAGTAACTTAACAAAAAGATGTTTTTATAACTTTTGTCATGATGATTATGAGAATGGGTAATCTAGAGACATATGGCTGGTGCCTTACACCCCAGACACTGTGACCCCATAAGCAAAGCACATTTGTGGTATAAAGCTGATATAATAGTGACAATCAAACATAAAAAAATGTGTAGACTCCAGCCCTATAGGTTTAACTCCTACAAAGGGTCAAACATATGTTTAAAGTGATGGAAGCACTGAAGCTTCTAATTTGAATGCAGTTGGTAATGGGGAGGGGGTTGTGAGACCAGTGCTGCCTATTGGCTCACTGGCTGTGTCCTGTTAAGGACAAGCAGTTCTCTGTAACTCCCATGCAGGACTTTATCTGTGTGTTTACCCATGTGGAGTTGGTGCCTTGTCAGTGTAAAATTGTATATGTAATGTTTGCACTAGAATGTCCCTTTAATTCAGAAACTATATTTTTCTTATTTGAATTTTAGATAAGAATTGTGTTGGTGCCTTTGGTTTGCTAATATTACAAAAAGCACATATTTTGTAAACTGCCCATTTTCTCCCTAACTTAAATGGGCTTTATTATATCCACAAATCATCTAACACATGTAATATCACTCATTAAAAATAAAATTAACCTTTCTTTAGTGAAAATATAAAGATTTTACTGATAATCCATTTGCAGCTTCAGTGTAATGTTAACGTTTATGATTGCTTTAATTTTATATATTGCAAAATGCACAGCAGGTCTCAGAACCTGCAGGCTCTTAAAGCCTAACAGCATTTGATGTATAGGGGCAACTCGAGTTTTTGGCTGGTCGACAGAACAACAACTACTCTAGATAGCCAATTGCATTTTATTATTGATCTAGTGTGGACGCTGGCATGGGAAGAATTTCAGGACATTTGCTTGGAATCATCATTATGAAACAAATTTGTATTCAGGCAAGCAAATGTATGTTCTAGTTTTATCAATTAAAAAGCAAAAAAATGGTCTGCTTAGGAGGGCAGAGAGCTATAATATTAGAATGTAATAGCTTTTGAGATTGTATCACATTCTAAAAAGATCAATAAATTGAGCAGTTATTTTAATAAGCTGCTAGAGATGTATATGTTGTATGCTGTACACTAAAATGTTAATCATTGTGCAGGTCACTGACTACTGGTAAATATGTTTTTTTTATTGTTGTTTAAGGGCCAATATTCTATTGTAAATAGATGGAATGTACAAGACACAGAGCGGGTTATCACTTTTTAACTATTGTCTCACCTTTTTTTCATAAGGTAACCCCATAAGACAGGGAAATGTATGCACGCTTAAAGGCACGTAGAAGTACAAATATAAATTTAAAAAAAATAAAAAAAAAAAAAAAACTTAAATGTGTATGTGTATATATGTATATATATATGTATGTGTATATATATATATATATATATATATATATATATATATATATATATATATATATCACTACCATGTGATTGGTGTTCAAGGCCTTTAATAAAGGGAATGGTGCAGACCCTAAGACAAAAATATGTAACCTTTTATAAAGAAGTATTTAAGGAGAATATTTCACTCCTTTTATTTAAAGAAAGGGAATTCAGCACTCTTGTATCCAACACCATGTCTTTATTCATAAAGAACTAAATATATAGTGAAAAACACCAAGGGAGTCTCTGCCACAAGTTCTATAAAAAAAAGCTTTGCAAACCCTAAACTAATATAGCATTTTTTTTTCACCCATATCGCCCAGCCCTAATAAATATATATATATTGTGACAGAAAGCAAGGCCTGGTTATAAATGGAATATATTTAAGACCAAGCATTGTACATGCTATTTCTCCTTTCAGTTAAAACCCCAGGGAGGAAGAGTGTGTATTTGATTATGCAGTTGATAAACTGTGTTCTGGGTCCCTGGGGTTTTGGATAATTGGAGAGAGGGTGGGCCATTATCCCAGACAGCTGTGAAGCTGTCCAGCAGCTAATCACAGGTGTAGCTAATTAGAAGTTGTGAGAGTTTAAATAGCAGCCTCACTTAGGCCTTGGAAGAGTGTTACACAGCTACAGAAGCTGGTGTGTGTGTTTGTTACACTGTGTAAAAGACTTTTGTTCCTGTGAACTGTAAAAGGACATTATTTTTGCAAAGCACTTGTGGAATGCTGTGAAGTGCTGGGACACATTTAAAAGTACTTAACATTGCTGCAGAGGAAGGATTTCCCTCTTTTGAAAATGAACTGCCTGTTTGTTATTGCTGTGAAAAATAAAGCCTTTTAAACTACAGTGGACTGTCCTGTGCTGCATTTGTGCCCTAGAAGACCGTGGTTAAAAGTGGTCCCTGTTACAATATATATGTGTATAAATTACAGTATCCATAAAGTAAATAAATATTTGTATAACAAAACGTGTCTGTGAATATAATCACCCCCCCCAAAAATCAATCAATCCCTTAGGTGGTGTAACCTAAAAATAGTTGAGACAGCTCTTCCTCCAAAAGAACCAGGTCCCAGTTCATAAAATCTTCATTCTGAAATCACAACATTTTTTAGGTGGTGCCACATTGCGCATCAAAAGGCTTCATAAAACTCCTTATTCATACAATTCCAAAAAGGTACTCACAATAAGTTGACACCTGAAAGCAGGTGTAAGCAGGGCAGGCTGAGACTTCAGAGTAGCTTAGCAAATTCTCTCTCTGGTAACACAGCAAACTCACTTACAGCCAGAGATGTGTATAAAAATCGCTCTTCTACAGTCACCAATGGCTTTGGCTATGCATACAATTGCTACACGTTTCTCGGCTCTTCCGTTTATTTCCTCAGGCAAATGCATATGCTATGTGCCGCCCCCTATATTTTTTGTGATTTCAAAAGTAAAATGTACTGTGCAAAATATTTTACCACTGTAATTGCTATCCTTAAGGTTCAGATCAATGACAATAATAAATGGTAAATATAGAAATAAAGATCCTATTATGGTGAAAATCTTGGACGTATGTGAGCCTCTAATTTGAAATAAATTATCAATAAAATAATCATTACTTTTTACTAAAGCTTTATAATTATTTTTACCAATTAGCATGGCTTTTTGTCCCAATAAAGCTATGAACCCTAAGTAGCTGAGATATGTAGATAGTTGTCTAGAACAGTCTTTGCTGTACACAACTACTGTCTTTTTTTTTGCTTCTTATGGTTAAGATAAAACATAATAAGATACCACAAGTCCCTATGATATACAATTCTTTTTGCTTGATGTGCCATTATCTTGACTTTTATCACTGTCTTAGCTGCCGCCCAACAATATGCTACAGTAGCTTTTAAAGATTCATTGTCAACAGTATATTCAAACACAAATCTGTCGAAAGAATGAGCTGAAAGAATTTTCACCAGAAAATGCCCATCTTCTGTACACATTAACTGCAATTATGTCTCTCCTATATATTATAAACACTGGCATGATCTGAAATTGTGATTTGGCTTAGAAGAGTGTATGAAATAATTAGAGTCATGCACTTTGGATTAACACCTGTAATCCTTTGGAAGTGGCTACAGAAAATACCTTGAATCCTTGAGATGCAATTGACTTGAAATTCAATTCAGATGCATTGCCTGGTTCAGAGTAGTGCCAAGAATTCTCTGAATATTAAGAGTCATTTGAGCCGGAGAGGGACTGAAGATAAAATTAAGACTGGTTCTCACTATAAGAATAATGGGAGCATTTTTACAAGATAGGCATGAATGTTCAGTTTTCTGTTAAAGGACATAGATATTGGCCTAGATTTGTTGAAACTTTTTTGAGGTTGTTGAGGGACCTCACGTTGAAGGTAGGATCATATTCAAAATTTGTTGAGTATCAGTTCACCTATATTACCCATAAATGTGTTAGTAGGCACTCCTGCCAGTAACATCCATAGCTCTGTGAGGTACCCAATAAATGAATTCTTCCACATCAAATCAGAAGTACAATTACTTTGGCAACATTCAAGAAACACTGGGTGGAACTAAAGCTTCTCCTATGCCCCGAGAAATGAACTGTAACAAGATAGATGCTCCTGCATTGATTATAATAGTGATTCCTTTGTAATTTGCTGTTGTAATGAGGGTTGAATAAAAAAAAATCTCTTTTAATTGTGCATTTTTTGAGTTGTGTTGGGTGGAAGTTTTTCCAAAAAAACTTTAGGTTTAGAAATGCTTTTGAATAAATATGAGCCCACTGCTGGTTTAGGTTTAGATGTTCTGAATATGGTAAGGGGTGCCACATTTATATTATGTTAATGGTTGATTGTAGGAATTTGCCACTGATTATGTGTGTGTAAAGCACCTGTTCCTAAGGAAGTAAATTGTAACATTAGTAGGCCAAAGATTGGAAGAAAGTGAATGGAACCAGAAATGCCAAGGGGGACACAGGCATCTTGTTAAAAGCTAAACAGTTAATTTACTTCAGGGATATGCCCTAACAATGTTGTAGTAAAGGGAGAGTGGAGTGGAGTGGAGTGGAGGTGTTTTGCCAACTGTGTCACCATTTCAATTTCTAGATACTACTGAAAGGATAAAAAAAACTATGGGCCTTGTGCCCCCTGACACCACCCCACCCCACCCCAACTGGCATCTGCAAGCAATGACAATGCAACTGTTTTGTTATTGTTAATAAAAATGCTCAGTGACTGACCTCCCCACACAAATACCGTAACGGGGGTTTGTCCCACCCTTAAAGTCTTGCTATCTCTTCACTGGCCTGGACTGGCATATTATGGTGTTTCTGGCGACAAAATGATGTGATAAAGGTAAAGGAGCCATTTGTAAGCAATTTATTACACTCCAGCAGGTAAAATGAATAATTGGAACAAACAGACTATACAATCCCGCAGTTCTTTTTAAATAGTAATATTTACTATGCCTTATACAGCAACAAAAACAAAACTATAAGTTTTGTGAAAGAGCAATAATTAAAGGTAGCTACTCACTATACTATTGTTTTTCCTTCTGTACCTGCAGCTGTCTTTGAAGCCGTTCTCTTATTTTAACCCTTTACAGAAGTCAGTTGGTAAAGCTCTGCGTCAATAATACAGAGTACCGCCATCTTGGTATGTGCATATTGTTGCAAACTGTGATAGAAACATTGCACTTATCAGTGACGTTGATGACTTTTTGACAGATGTACCTTGTACTTTGGATTACCTTGCACAATAGAAAGCACATAAATTACATTTTTGCAGTTTTTTACACTGTTTAAAAGTTACATAACAAATATAAAAAAGCCCTGAGGAATAATATAGAGAAATACAGCCACTGCAAAAATGTTCAACTCCCACTCTACACTGTGCACATTTAACTGAAGTGCATGGTGCATTTTGTCAAGAAGACAACAATATCAGTGATCTGTGAATGTGCACCACTTCTGTCACAGGGTACAAGAATACTTCACTTCCGAGATGGCAGCTCACAGTATAAAGATGCAGAGCTTTACCAACCGGCTTCGGTAATGGGTTAAATAAAAGAATAGCTTTAATGAGAGCTGTTTGTACAGGAGGAAAAACAATGCCATGGTGAGTAGTAATTGTGCTACTGTTGTACCAAACATTTTAATTCCCCTTTAAATGTTAAAATGTTTTGCATGCAAAAAATGTTATTTGCTGAAGAAACAGCATTGCATTACAGTGGCAGCTATCTTAAAGTGATTGTAAATTTAGTGCAATTTAGAATTACCGGCGTATTCCTCATGTCTGTAGCACCTAAATTGCTATGGTTTTTTTTTATTATGTAACAGGTATGTTTATAAATTTAGGTTTTAATTACCAAGCTTTAATGTTGCTAGCTCCGCCCCCGGCATTACTTCCTGGTTTGTTCATGATCCAAGTAGAGAGCAGATCCACCCGCTCTCTAAGTCATCATATGGGCATCTCTGTCTTCATGGTTAGACTTGCGCATGCGTTCAGTCTATCAGTCTGCAGTCTAACTTGTAGCGCATGCGCTTTGCAAATGTGGGGCGTGTTAGGTTTTTTACAGTCACCACCTGGCCTGGATTTTGATTGCACGTTCAAAAAATTTGACTTTTTTCAAATCAATGGCGGCGATTCTACGGGTGGAGGAACCGAGAGTCAATTGGTGGATTATAAAAGTAAATATTTAAAAAAGATTTAATGAATGAAAGTCTATTTCAATTTTGATTTACTACAAGACCGCATGTTTGACACTGTCATTGTTTTTTATCACTTTAACATATCTAGTTAGCCAATCAGAAGAGACAAATGTGTGCAGGCACCAATCAGCAGCTAGCACCCAATAGTGTAGAATATGTACATATTCTTTTTAAACAAGGAATACCAAGAGAACAAAGCACATTTGAAAATATAAGGTATGGGGGAAAAAGAGGTATGAATTGTGTATAAAAAAGAGAAAATGTTAGGTCATTAGCCCACATTTGTCTCCCCTTATCCGGCACCAAAAGAGTTATGAATTGTGTATAAAAAAGAGAAAATGTTAGGTCATTAGCCCACATTTGTCTCCCCTTATCCGGCACCAGAGCATTAGATCTAAAATATCCTAATCGTTTTCCCAGTGATAGAGGAGAACCCAAAATATGGTTCCCTAAACTCCTAAACAACTTAACAATTGTATATATTATCTCAATATATCAAATAAGATAAATACATATATATATATACTAAGCAAATACTTTATTGCTACAGGAGAAAACACAGATATATAATACAAACTATTCAGTGTGGGCCCACTTCAACTTATCGGTATACCGAAAAAAATCCCAGCAAATTGGGAGAAAAAAAGAGGGTTTTAAAGTTCCGTAAGTGATTCGGATATTAAAGTCCCATATTGTGTAGCTGCTGATTTATTCCACATTAACTTTGTTAGAATCTTCAGTGGGAGATTATGGCAAGGTTTGTTTGAAACACTCACGGGTATTAAGCTTACCGGTATTGTTATTCGAACAGTCACAGCTTTAAATTATATCGTAGGTATATGCAAATTTCATTTAACTTGTATGCAGACTACGCCTCTCCAGGTAGGCTTGTAGTATTCCTCACTGCTTATTTATTTCAAGCAAGTAGAGACCGCAGCTTTTATTGCTGCGCTTACCTTGATTGTAGATCGTAGGCTTTGCTTTCGTTCCTACTTACAGTACCGCTGTAGTCGGTCAACTCCGTTCCATCCCACTCATCCGTGAGTGCACCTGCTACTTGACCACTCTTGTGCTTTACTTTCTCCGGTTAGCAGACAGCATGGAGGGTACAGCTATTACCCTCACAGGAAATAATTGCTTCTAGCTTGCGATGCGCGTTTCACCCTCATTGGTATGTCAAAGAACAGGGCTTCATCCGGCTTGTTTCTCATTCATCAGTTACCTGACTTTTAAGCCGTTAGTTACTCTGCCCATACAGGTGAAATGAAAACGACACCTTAGTATATGTATATGTAAGAGGTGCTCAGTATGTACAAACATGCAAGGAGGCAGATTTTTTGTTGATAAATATGGTAAGACTTTTAAAATAAAAGGGAAAATTAACTGTCGAAGTGAAGGTATTATTTACTTAGTCTTTTGTAATTGCCCGATGTATTACATTGGAAAAACCTATAGGGAGCTCAAAGAACGCATAAAAGGGACATATCAAATGAAATTAAAACGAGTAGCGTAGCTAGACATTTCAAAAAATTTCATGAAAGCAATGAACATAAACTAAAGTTTTTGGGTCTAGAAAAGGTGGACCTGTCCATTAGAGGGGGTAACCTTGACAATTTACTCCTGCAAAAGGAGTGTAGATGGATATTTGATCTTAAATCTTTAAAACCATATGGGTTAAATGAAGAAATTAACTACGCCCCATTCCTATAGAGAGTGTGAGAGAACAAAACAAGGAATTTGTCAAAATTATTCCCAAACCACTATTATCATAGAATTGTTAAGATTTAAGTCTGTTAAAATTATGCAAAGTAAAAGAATTGTGTGCAAGTTTAAATTAGAATGGGTATTTATTGTTTTTTTTATAATCTTACAATATCATATGTGACTTAAAGGTACTCTGACATTTTTATGGTATGTTGACAAAAGCAGTATTATTATTAATTCCTAAAATTGCACATAATTGTAAAATTGTACAAAACTTCTTATGCAAAATTGTATTCTTTGACTTAAACAACTCCTAAAACAAAGAGAAGATTGGATATTTGAACAGACATATACTAAGATGTCGTTTTCATTTCACCTGTATGGACGGAGTAACTAACGGCTTAAAAGTCAGGTAACTGACGAATGAGAAACAAGCCGGATGAAGCCCTGTTCTTTGACATACCAATGAGGGTGAAACGCACGTCGCAAGCTAGAAGCAATTATTTCCTCCGGTCTGCTAACCGGAGAAAGTAAAGCACAAGAGTGGTCGAGTAGCAGGTGCACTCACGGATGATCGGGATGGAACGGAGTTGACCGACTACAGCGGTACTGTAAGTAGGAACGAAAGCAAAGCCTACGATCTACATTCAAGGTAAGCACAGCAATAAAAGCTGCGGTCTCTACTTGCTTGAAATAAATAAGCAGGGAGGAATACTACAAGCCTACCTGGAGAGGCGTAGTCTGCATACAAGTTAAATAAAATTTGCATATACCTACGATATAATTTAAAGCTGTGACTGTTCGAATAACAATACCCGTAAGCTTAATACCAGTGAGTGTTTCAAACAAACCTTGCCATAATCTCCCACTGAAGATTCTAACAAAGTTAATGTGGAATAAATCAGCAGCTACACAATATGGGACTTTAATATCCGAATCACTTACGGAACTTTAAAACCCTCTTTTTTTCTCCCAATTTGCTGGGATTTTTTTCGGTATACCGATAAGTTGAAGTGGGCCCACACTGAATACTTTGTATTATATATCTATGTTTTCTCCTGTAAAAATAAAGTATTTGCTTAGTATATATATGTATTTATCTTATTTGATATATTGAGATAATATATACAATTGTTAAGTTGTTTAGGAGTTTAGGGAACCATATTTTGGGTTCTCCTCTATCACTGGGAAAACGATTAGGATATTTTAGATCTAATGCTCTGGTGCCGGATAAGGGGAGACAAATGTGGGCTAATGACCTAACATTTTCTCTTTTTTATACACAAAATATATATATATATATATATATATATATATATATACACAGTGTGTGTGTGTGTGTATGTGTATATATATATATATATATATATATATATATATATATATATATATATATATATATATATATATATATATATATATATATATATATATATATATATATATAATGCACAAGTGAGTCCTGGGACGCTACTTCTCACAGTCTGACAGGTTTATTCAGCACAGATTTTCAAAAAGCAAAACTCTGTAATACATTTGAAAAACTTTGTTTTAGATAAAAAAGCTTTTAGTATCATTTCTCTTTAAAAAAAATAAAAATGGGCGTGATTATATATATATATATATATATATATATATATATATATATATATATATATATATATATATATATATATATATATATATATATATATATATATATATATATATATATATATATATATATATATATATATATATATATATATATATATATATATATATATATATATATATATATATATATATATATTAGACATGTGCACCGCTAAAAAATTCGGTTCGTTTTCGGTTCGGATCGATTCGGACTTTTCGAATTTCGTTTCGGATCGAATCTGATTCGGCAAAATTTGAATAAATTCGTTTCGGATTTATTCGGATCCGAATAAATTCGTTTCGGATTTATTCGGATTCGGCTGAATTCGGTTCTATTCCGTTCCGAAATTCGGTATGTTTTTAGTACACTAACACCCATTTAGTACACTAAGTCACTAACACCCATAAACTACCTATGAACCACTAAACCGAGGCCCCCCCACATCGCAAACCCTATAATAACATTATTTAACCCCTAATCTGCAGATCGGATATCGCCGCCACCTACATTATAGCTATTAACCCCTAATCTGCTGTCCCTAACACCGCCGACCCCTACATTATAGTTATTAACCCCTAATCTGCCTCCCCCAACGTCGCCGCAATCTAACTACAAGTATTAACCCCTAATCTGCCGACCCGATATCGCCGCCTACATTATAGCTATTAACCCCTAATCTGCTGTCCCTAACACCGCCGACCCCTACATTATAGTTATTAACCCCTAATCTGCCTCCCCCAACGTCGCCGCAATCTAACTACAAGTATTAACCCCTAATCTGCCGACCCGATATCGCCGCCTACATTATAGCTATTAACCCCTAATCTGCTGTCCCTAACACCGCCGACCCCTACATTATAGTTATTAACCCCTAATCTGCCCCCCCAACGTCGCCGCAATCTAACTACAAGTATTAACCCCTAATCTGCCGACCCGATATCGCCGCCTACATTATAGCTATTAACCCCTAATCTGCTGTCCCTAACACCGCCGACCCCTACATTATAGTTATTAACCCCTAATCTGCCCCCCCAACGTCGCCGCAATCTAACTACAAGTATTAACCCCTAATCTGCCGACCGCAAATCGCCGCCACTATAATAAATGTATTAACCCCTAAACCGCCGCACTCCCGCCTCGCAAACACTATAATACATTTTATTAACCCCTAATCTGCCCTCCCTAACATCGCCGCCACCTACCTACAATTATTAACCCCTAATCTCCCGCCCCCATCGTCGCCGCTACTATAATAAGGTTATTAACCCCTAAACCTAAATCTAACCCTAACACTAACACCCCCTAACTTAAATATAATTTAAATAAAACGAAATAAATTTACTATAGTTAAATAAATGAATCCTATTTAAAACTAAAGACTTACCTGTAAAATAAACCCTAAGATAGCTGCAATATAACTAATAGTTACATTGTAGCTATTTTAGCATTTATTTTTATTTTACAGGCAACTTTGTATTTATTTTAACTAGGTACAATAGTTATTAAATAGTTAATAACTATTTAATAACTACCTAGCTAAAATAAATACAAATTTACCTGTAAAATAAATCCTAACCTAAGTTACAATTACACCTAACACTACACTATCATTAAATTAACTAAATAAATGAATCATATTTAAAACAAAATACTTACCTGTAAAATAAACCCTAATATAGCTGCAATATAACTAATAATTACATTGTAGCTATTTTAGCATTTATATTTATTTTACAGGCAACTTTGTATTTATTTTAACTAGGTACAAAAGCTATTAAATAGTTATTGACTATTTAATAGCTACCTAGTTAAAATAATTACAAAATTACCTGTAAAATAAATCCTAACCTAAGTTACAATTAAACCTAACACTACACTGTCATTAAATAAATTAACTACAAGTACCTACAATTATCTACAATTAAATAAACTAAAGTACAAAACCCCCCCCACTAAATTACAAAAAAAACCAAACACTAAATTACAAAAAATAAAAAAATATTACAAGAATTTTAAACTAATTACACCTAATCAAAGCCCCCCAAAATAAAAAAAATGCCCTACCCTATACTAAATTACAAAAGTTAACAGCTCTATTACCTTACCAGCCCTGAACAGGGCCCTTTGCGGGGCATGCCCCAAAGAAAACAGCTCTTTTGCCTGTAAAAAAAAACACAATCCCCCCCCACATTACAACCCACCACCCACATACCCCTACTCTAACCCAAACCCCCCTTAAATAAACCTAACACTACCCCCCTGAAGATCTCCCTACCTTGAGTCGTGTTCACCCAGCCGGGCCGAAGTCTTCATCCGATGGGGCAGAAGAGGACATCCAGACCGGCAGAAGTCTTCATCCAAGCTGGGCAAGAAGAGGTCTTCCATCCATCATACAAGTACCAAAATACAAACAAACACTAAATTACAAAAAATAATAAAATATTACAATAATTTTAAACTAATTACACCTAATCTAAGCCCCCTACTAGCTATTAATATAGCTTCAATATAACTAATAGTTACATTGTAGCTATTTTAGGATTTATATTTATTTTACAGGCAACTTTGTATTTATTTTAACTAGGTACAATAGCTATTAAATAGTTAATAACTATTTAATAACTACCTAGCTAAAATAAATACAAATTTACCTGTAAAATAAATCATAACCTAAGTTACAATTACACCTAACACTACACTATCATTAAATTTACTAAATAAATGAATCCTATATAAAACTAAAGACTTACCTGTAAAATAAACCCTAATATAGCTGCAATATAACTAATAGTTACATTGTAGCTATTTTAGCATTTATATTTATTGTACAGGCAACTTTGTATTCATTTTAACTAGGTTCAATAGCTATTAAATAGATACTGACTATTTAATAGCTACCTAGTTAAAATAATTACAAAATTACCTGTAAAATAAATCCTAACCTAAGTTACAATTAAACCTAACACTACACTATCATTAAATAAATTAACTACAAGTACCTACAATTAAATACAATTAAAAAAACTAAACTAAAGTACAAACCCCCGCCCACTAAATTACAAAAAATAAAAAAAATATTACAAGAATTTTAAACTAATTACACCTAATCTAAGCCCCCTAATAAAATAACAAAGCCCCCCAAAATAAAAAAAATGCCCTACCCTATACTAAATTACAAAAGTTAACAGCTCTATTACCTTACCAGCCCTGAACAGGGCCCTTTGCGGGGCATGCCCCAAAGAAAACAGCTCTTTTGCCTGTAAAAAAAAAACACAATCCCCCCCCCACATTACAACCCACCACCCACATACCCCTACTCTAACCCAAACCCCCCTTAAATAAACCTAACACTACCCCCCTGAAGATCTCCCTACCTTGAGTCGTGTTCACCCAGCCGGGCCGAAGTCTTCATCCGATGGGGCAGAAGAGGACATCCAGACCGGCAGAAGTCTTCATCCAAGCGGGGCAAGAAGAGGTCTTCCATCCATCAGAAAAGTACAAAAAAACAAACAAACACTAAATTAGCAAAAATAATAAAATATTACAATAATTTTAAACTAATTACACCTAATCTAAGCCCCCTACTAGCTATTAATATAGCTACAATATAACTAATAGTTACATTGTAGCTATTTTAGGATTTATATTTATTTTACAGGCAACTTTGTATTTATTTTAACTAGGTACAATAGCTATTAAATAGTTAATAACTACCTAGCTAAAATAAATACAAATTTACCTGTAAAATAAACCCTAACCTAAGTTACAATTACACCTAACACTACACTGTCATTAAATTAACTAAATAAATTAATCCTATATAAAACTAAATACTTACCTGTAAAATAAACCCTAATATAGCTACAATATAACTAATAGTTACATTGTAGCTATTTTAGCATTTATATTTATTTTACAGGCAACTTTGTATTTATTTTAACTAGGTACAATAGCTATTACATAGTTATTGACTAATTAATAGCTACCTAGTTAAAATAATTACAAAATTACCTGTAAAATAAATCCTAACCTAAGTTACTATTAAACCTAACACTACACTATCATTAAATAAATTAACTACAAGTACCTACAATTAAATACAATGAAATAAACTAAACTAAAGTACAAAAAAAAAAACACTAAATTACAAAAAATAAAAAAAATTACAAGAATTTTAAACTAATTACACCTAATCTAAGCCCCCTAATAAAATAACAAAGCCCCCCAAAATAAAAAAATGCCCTACCCTATACTAAATTACAAAAGTAATCAGCTCTATTACCTTACCAGCCCTGAACAGGGCCCTTTGCGGGGCATGCCCCAAAGAAAACAGCTCTTTTGCCTGTAAAAAAAAACACAATACCCCCCCCCCCACATTACAACCCACCACCCACATACCCCTACTCTAACCCAAACCCCCCTTAAATAAACCTAACACTACCCCCCTGAAGATCTCTCTACCGTGTCTTCACCCAGCGGGCCGAAGTCTTCATCCGATCGGGCAGAAGAGGACATCCAGACCGGCAGAAGTCTTCATCCAAGCGGGGCAAGAAGAGGTCTTCCATCCATCAGAAGTCTTGATCCAGGCGGCATCTTCTCTGTTCATCCATCCGGAGCGGAGCGGCAGCATCCTGAAGACATCCCACGCAGAGTATCCTCTTCTTTCTTGATCCGACGACTAGGTGACTGTACCTTTAAGTGACGTCATCCAAGATGGCGTCCCTTGAATTCCGATTGGCTGATAGGATTCTATCAGCCAATCGGAATTAAGGTAGGAAAAATCTGATTGGCTGATTCAATCAGCCAATCAGATTCAAGTTCAATCCGATTGGCTGATCCAATCAGCCAATCAGATTGAGCTCGCATTCTATTGGCTGATCGGAACAGCCAATAGAATGCGAGGTCAATCTGATTGGCTGATTCCATCAGCCAATCGGATTGAACTTGAATCTGATTGGCTGATTGAATCAGCCAATCAGATTTTTCCTACCTTAATTCCGATTGGCTGATAGAATCCTATCAGCCAATCGGAATTCAAGGGACGCCATCTTGGATGACGTCACTTAAAGGTACAGTCACCTAGTCGTCGGATCAAGAAAGAAGAGGATGCTCTGCGTGGGATGTCTTCAGGATGCTGCCGCTCCGCTCCGGATGGATGAACAGAGAAGATGCCGCCTGGATCAAGACTTCTGATGGATGGAAGACCTCTTCTTGCCCCGCTTGGATGAAGACTTCTGCCGGTCTGGATGTCCTCTTCTGCCCGATCGGATGAAGACTTTGGCCCGCTGGGTGAAGACACGGTAGAGAGATCTTCAGGGGGGTAGTGTTAGGTTTATTTAAGGGGGGTTTGGGTTAGAGTAGGGGTATGTGGGTGGTGGGTTGTAATGTGGGGGGGGGGGGTATTGTGTTTTTTTTTACAGGCAAAAGAGCTGTTTTCTTTGGGGCATGCCCCGCAAAGGGCCCTGTTCAGGGCTGGTAAGGTAATAGAGCTGATTACTTTTGTAATTTAGTATAGGGTAGGGCATTTTTTTATTTTGGGGGGCTTTGTTATTTTATTAGGGGGCTTAGATTAGGTGTAATTAGTTTAAAATTCTTGTAATTTTTTTTATTTTTTGTAATTTAGTGTTTTTTTTTTTTGTACTTTAGTTTAGTTTATTTCATTGTATTTAATTGTAGGTACTTGTAGTTAATTTATTTAATGATAGTGTAGTGTTAGGTTTAATAGTAACTTAGGTTAGGATTTATTTTACAGGTAATTTTGTAATTATTTTAACTAGGTAGCTATTAATTAGTCAATAACTATGTAATAGCTATTGTACCTAGTTAAAATAAATACAAAGTTGCCTGTAAAATAAATATAAATGCTAAAATAGCTACAATGTAACTATTAGTTATATTGTAGCTATATTAGGGTTTATTTTACAGGTAAGTATTTAGTTTTATATAGGATTAATTTATTTAGTTAATTTAATGACAGTGTAGTGTTAGGTGTAATTGTAACTTAGGTTAGGGTTTATTTTACAGGTAAATTTGTATTTATTTTAGCTAGGTAGTTATTAACTATTTAATAGCTATTGTACCTAGTTAAAATAAATACAAAGTTGCCTGTAAAATAAATATAAATACTAAAATAGCTACAATGTAACTATTAGTTATATTGTAGCTATATTAATAGCTAGTAGGGGGCTTAGATTAGGTGTAATTAGTTTAAAATTATTGTAATATTTTATTATTTTTGCTAATTTAGTGTTTGTTTGTTTTTTTGTACTTTTCTGATGGATGGAAGACCTCTTCTTGCCCCGCTTGGATGAAGACTTCTGCCGGTCTGGATGTCCTCTTCTGCCCCATCGGATGAAGACTTCGGCCCGGCTGGGTGAACACGACTCAAGGTAGGGAGATCTTCAGGGGGGTAGTGTTAGGTTTATTTAAGGGGGGTTTGGGTTAGAGTAGGGGTATGTGGGTGGTGGGTTGTAATGTGGGGGGGGGATTGTGTTTTTTTTTTACAGGCAAAAGAGCTGTTTTCTTTGGGGCATGCCCCGCAAAGGGCCCTGTTCAGGGCTGGTAAGGTAATAGAGCTGTTAACTTTTGTAATTTAGTATAGGGTAGGGCATTTTTTTTATTTTGGGGGGCTTTGTTATTTTATTAGGGGGCTTAGATTAGGTGTAATTAGTTTAAAATTCTTGTAATATTTTTTTTATTTTTTGTAATTTAGTGGGCGGGGGTTTGTACTTTAGTTTAGTTTTTTTAATTGTATTTAATTGTAGGTACTTGTAGTTAATTTATTTAATGATAGTGTAGTGTTAGGTTTAATTGTAACTTAGGTTAGGATTTATTTTACAGGTAATTTTGTAATTATTTTAACTAGGTAGCTATTAAATAGTCAGTATCTATTTAATAGCTATTGAACCTAGTTAAAATGAATACAAAGTTGCCTGTACAATAAATATAAATGCTAAAATAGCTACAATGTAACTATTAGTTATATTGCAGCTATATTAGGGTTTATTTTACAGGTAAGTCTTTAGTTTTATATAGGATTCATTTATTTAGTTAATTTAATGATAGTGTAGTGTTAGGTGTAATTGTAACTTAGGTTATGATTTATTTTACAGGTAAATTTGTATTTATTTTAGCTAGGTAGTTATTAAATAGTTATTAACTATTTAATAACTATTGTACCTAGTTAAAATAAATACAAAGTTGCCTGTAAAATACATATAAATCCTAAAATAGCTACAATGTAACTATTAGTTATATTGAAGCTATATTAATAGCTAGTAGGGGGCTTAGATTAGGTGTAATTAGTTTAAAATTATTGTAATATTTTATTATTTTTGGTAATTTAGTGTTTGTTTGTATTTTGGTACTTGTATGATGGATGGAAGACCTCTTCTTGCCCCGCTTGGATGAAGACTTCTGCCGGTCTGGATGTCCTCTTCTGCCCCATCGGATGAAGACTTCGTCCCGGCTGGGTGAACACGACTCAAGGTAGGGAGATCTTCAGGGGGGTAGTGTTAGGTTTATTTAAGGGGGGTTTGGGTTAGAGTAGGGGTATGTGGGTGGTGGGTTGTAATGTGGGGGGGGGTTTGTGTTTTTTTTTTACAGGCAAAAGAGCTGTTTTCTTTGGGGCATGCCCAGCAAAGGGCCCTGTTCAGGGCTGGTAAGGTAATAGAGCTGTTAACTTTTGTAATTTAGTATAGGGTAGGGCATTTTTTTTTATTTTGGGGGGCTTTGTTATTTTATTAGGGGGCTTAGATTAGGTGTAATTAGTTTAAAATTCTTGTAATATTTTTTTATTTTTTGTAATTTAGTATTTGTTTTTTTTTGTAATTTAGTGGGGGGGTTTTGTACTTTAGTTTATTTAATTGTAGATAATTGTAGGTACTTGTAGTTAATTTATTTAATGACAGTGTAGTGTTAGGTTTAATTGTAACTTAGGTTAGGATTTATTTTACAGGTAATTTTGTAATTATTTTAACTAGGTAGCTATTAATTAGTCAATAACTATTTAATAGCTTTTGTACCTAGTTAAAATAAATACAAAGTTGCCTGTAAAATAAATATAAATGCTAAAATAGCTACAATGTAACTATTAGTTATATTGCAGCTATCTTAGGGTTTATTTTACAGGTAAGTATTTAGTTTTAAATAGGAATCATTTATTTAGTTAATTTAATGATAGTGTAGTGTTAGGTGTTAGTGTAACTTAGGTTAGGATTTATTTTACAGGTAAATTTGTATTTATTTTAACTAGGTAGCTATTAAATAGTTATTAACTATTTAATAACTATTGTACCTAGTTAAAATAAATACAAAGTTGCCTGTAAAATAAAAATAAATGCTAAAATAGCTACAATGTAACTATTAGTTATATTGCAGCTATCTTAGGGTTTATTTTACAGGTAAGTCTTTAGTTTTAAATAGGATTCATTTATTTAACTATAGTAAACTTATTTCGTTTTATTTAAATTATATTTAAGTTAGGGGGTGTTAGTGTTAGGGTTAGATTTAGGTTTAGGGGTTAATAACCTTATTATAGTAGCGGCGACGATGGGGGCGGGAGATTAGGGGTTAATAATTGTAGGTAGGTGGCGGCGATGTTAGGGAGGGCAGATTAGGGGTTAATAAAATGTATTATAGTGTTTGCGAGGCGGGAGTGCGGCGGTTTAGGGGTTAATACATTTATTATAGTGGCGGCGATTTGCGGTCGGCAGATTAGGGGTTAATACTTGTAGTTAGATTGTGGCGACGTTGGGGGGGAGGCAGATTAGGGGTTAATAACTATAATGTAGGGGTCGGCGGTGTTAGGGACAGCAGATTAGGGGTTAATAGTTATAATTTTAGGTTGCGGCGATATCAGGTCGGCAGATTAGGGGTTAATACTTGTAGTTAGGATTGCGGCGACGTTGGGGGGGGCAGATTAGGGGTTAATAACTATAATGTAGGGGTCGGCGATGTTAGGGACAGCAGATTAGGGGTTAATAGCTATAATGTAGGCGGCGGCGATATCGGGTCGGCAGATTAGGGGTTAATACTTGTAGTTAGATTGCGGCGACGTTGGGGGAGGCAGATTAGGGGTTAATAACTATAATGTAGGGGTCAGCGGTGTTAGGGACAGCAGATTAGGGGTTAATAGCTATAATGTAGGTGGCGGCGATATTCGGTCGGCAGATTAGGGGTTAATAAAATAATGCAGGTGTCAGCGATAGCGGAGGCAGCAGATTAGGGGTTAATAAGTGTTAGATTAGGGGTGTTTAGAGACTCGGGGTACATGTTAGGGTGTTAGGTGCAGACTTAGTGTTTCCCCATAGGAAACAATGGGGCTGCGGTGTTAGTTTTTTTTCAGCCGAAACTCCCATTGTTTCCTATGGGGAAATGCCGAATCTTAACGAGCTAATTCGGATTTATTCGGAGATACGGCAGCTATTTCGGATTCATTCGGTAGATTCGGAAGTATTTTAATTCGGAAATCCGAATCGATCCGAATCTCCGAATTTACCGAATTTCCGAATTAATCCGAAACGAACCGCACATGTCTAATATATATATATATATATGTGTGTGTGTGTGTATATATAATATATATATATATATATATATATATATATATATAATTTTATGGAAAATCAAGTTTCAAAGCTGTGCGCTGACTAGTTTAATGTCATAATCACTGTTAAATTAGTAAATTAGTTAACAAGTCAGTTTGCTACTTTGCAAAGACAACTTTCAGTGAGATAAGGTAAGCAAGGTATATCGAAAAGGTGGTCTTTATGCCATTTCTTTGGGGGGTTACCCCCCCTTTGATTTTTGTGAGCATGAAGCTTTTGCTCAGAACAGCTGTCAAGTCAGCCAAGGAAACACGTCTGCTTAGGTCTCAAGATAATATCAACTGCTGCTGTTCTTGTATCCTCTGTGACAGGAGCAAGAGAAAAATCGAAATGAATCGCTCTACAAATGAGACACTTTTCTGCTTTGACTTTCCAAATGTGACAGCGTTGTTTGTTTTCTTACACTGCAATATTCAGACTGTACTAGAAATCGGACAATTGTAGATCATAACGTTATTCAGGGGAGGACAGTTTTTTTTTTAAAAAAGGTTATTTTAATTTTATATTTGCACCTGAAGCTTTGTTCATTCAGTTTGAATTTGAACCATATATGTTGTTTTTGCACACAGGAGAAAATGCAAATAAATATTTATGTAATGCACTACATCTTCAAAAATGATTTACAGTTGTGGACACCAAAATTCACTAGTTTGGAACAGCACTTGTCAGTGTTTCTAGAAATTAGTAATATATAGAAATGGTGGGGTGCTTGTTAGACTTTGCTTTTTCCTTGCCGCATTGAATGATAAATTACAATAAAAATGCATTAAACTGCAGGGAAATTTTTCTCCATACAATTGGATGAAGAAAACAAAGTAATGTTTGATCTTTCCATAGCAGAGAAATACTGAATCACAGTTAGTTCTCTCTAAGCCCCTGATAGAATAATGGAACAAAAAATCTATGGTTGCTTTCAGTAGTAAATCATTATGTGTATACCTCAGCTGTGTTTCTGTTGTAGAATTGCTGTGAATGTATTGAGACCGCAAAAAAAAACCATACTGGGAACATTCCGAACCAAGCACAGGTAAAAAGTGCTCGCTCTGCTGGTTGTACTGCAGAAGGTCGATTAAAAGAGCTCGCCCTGCTGGTTGTACTATAGAAGGTCGATTAAAAGAGCTCGCCCTGCTGGTTGTACTATAGAAGGTCGATTAAGAGAGCTCGCCCTGCTGGTTGTACTGTAGAAGGTCGATTAAGAGAGCTCGCCCTGCTGGTTGTACTGTAGAAGGTCAATTTCTGTCTAGCTAAGGGATCCTCAAAGGAGGGTGGTTCTTCAAAATCATTTATTTACCTGGGGAAGTACACGACTGCAGGCTCTACCTATGTCAGCCATAGTAGGCAAATCACTAATTAACATTGGAAGGGAATATAAATAAAGTTTACTCACCGTGGGCTTCTTCTGTTAAAGGGGTTCTTGCTGTAATGTGTTCCCCAATTATCGTTTATTTTTTTCTGCTGGAGTATATTACATTGTTTACAATATTTTGTAATTTAAAATAGGTGCTTTTGTGTGTTGAAATCACCACCTATCCTGAAAATGTCCATTTTGCAGTATTAGCTATATAAAAAAAAAAACAATGCAAACAAAGAGACAGCAGCAGAAACGAAAATAGAGATCCAATCCTATTAGATAGTTCTTCTCTAAATACAATGAACTCTTTTAACTTTCCTGAGTACACTGTGCATTAAGTTCATGTTTTGTATAGGATTATGTCACAGGGCATAGATAATATAATTAACAACTAAAACAGCAAAAACTTTCTAGAAACAAAAGCACAGTTCTTTACATCCTATCCAAAAATAACCAATAATACCAAACAAATCAAGTTAATTAAAAAAAATGGATTCAGTGTCCCTTTAACGGTCTTAAATGTTGAAAATCTTTGTATTATTAAATGTGTAATATATGTTCTTAAACTTTGTTTAGACAGACTGTTTGAGTTTTGCTTAATGTTTTGTAATATATTTCACATTTAAGATGTTTGTTTCCTATTAATTCTTTGTATAAACTTAATTTTCCACTTGGCTAAAGTTAGTGCAGATGCCACTGGCAAATAATAATTAGTTTGTATATAGATATTCCAGACAAATTATATTTGTCTGTTTGAGTTTAGATTAACAAAAAGACATATTTATGTAGTAAGCAATTTGCTAACAGTGGGATGGGCAACCAAATAGTGTTATCCCTTAACTTGTGGTTGTTAATGAACTAATATTGCACAGGAAGTAGTTTTTGGCATCCACATGGGTTGGCAGCATCAACAAACACCAGTCTCAGTGACTGGGATGCTATTTGGAAACAACTTAGGGCTTTAATCAATTCAGTGCCATCATGAGTATATTCTTTCTATTTTAACATGCAGGAACTATATGGATTATTCTGGGCAATCTGATGGTGTTGGCTGCATCAGTCACAAAGAGGGTAGTGCCTAGCAGGTCTGCCATGGCAGAAGGTTTTGCATTTTTTCATCTGGGCAGAAATCAATATTCAGTGCAATTCCTTTCCTTTAGTTTATAGGTCTTCAGGGGATGGTCAGGGTTTTTTTTTTTATCTTATTTTTTTTATTTAATAAAAAAAAATATTTTTGTTCTTTGATGGATGTTCTATCTATATTATGTGTTTTTTAATCTCTTTACATTTATTTACCTTGAAGAATTATGCCTATGCTCTGAATTTTCATCAAGATAAAGTTGCGTTTAGGATTTTTGCTTATCTTGTTTTCAAACATGGTTTATTCTCGCAACAAAACAGTAACTTTGTTGTTCTGCTCTAATCTAGATAACAATAGGAAGCCTTTTGTTCTCAGACTTGAGGTGGTTATTGTAGTCTGAAAACAAAGTACAATATTTGAAAAAAAGAATGACTTGGATACGGATTTCAAACCCATTGAGAAAGGTACCAGTCCGGTACCGAAACGTTTGGGGTTATTTGTATTTTTGGATACTAATGTGATGTGGTTAAAATCAATCTTTGCTTATATATTCCGGTGAGTGCAGCATTTTTTATTCTTTGTAAGAATAAAGCAATTGCTATAGCTATATATATATATATATATATATATATATATATATATATATATATATATATATATATATATATATATATATATATATATATGTTTAAATAAGGCCAAAGAGAGCACTCGCCGTAATTTTCGTGTCAAAAATTTTTTTATTCCATGTGAACGTTTTCGGGGAGTGACTGTGTGTGTGTGTGTGTGTGTGTGTGTGTGTGTGTATACACACACACTGCAGAATGCTAATTAAGAAATTATTTTGTACTTTGTTTTCTGACTACAGTTTCACTTTAAGTACTATTTAGAAGCTACTAAGCCTATTAGGAACTTCGATTTGTATCCAAAAAGCATCTAATTATTCTTTGGCTACCTGGGTTTGCCCTGTGATCCTTGTGAAAATAAAAACTCATTTGAAGGTTAAGGAACACTATGCTATGGCTTCTACTTAAGCTCAGTGTGATGACATTCTTTTTTAATAGGTTTGTGAAGCAAACAATTGTTCCTCCTTTCCTACGTTCACTAATCTATAATAGTTCAGCATGATTGTGTCTTTTTACTCAGCTTTTGTAAGCAATATATTGCAGATAGTTTATCCTAAAAACTAGGGGTCTATTTCCTGGACCACTTCTTTCCAATGTTCATCTTGGATGGAGACCCTAATAGTACCTTATTTTTATATCACCATTAGAGTGTAAGCACATGCAAAGTTTATACTTACCAATAAATATATTTCTTCACATTTAAAGTACTGATTTTCCCCATTAACTTATATGTGCTGTTCGTTGTGTCTTCTGAGTACGTATTCTTTGAGCTCCCAAGTCTAATATCTAAGGGTCAGAATTCCCCAGTCTCCCTTTTCTTAATTGTCTATATGTGAACTGAAACAATATGAGGAGGACTACATATGAGAGGGAATCATTGTGACAATAGATCTATATTTCAGGAAGACACAATATATATATATATATATATATATATATATATATATCCCAATTCTACCTCAACACTGCATCACTTTGTAAACAAATATATATCCTAGAACTCAGTTATTTTTTACTGTAAAAATTTTTATGGAAGATCTCACCACTCCAGAATACAAACTTTACATTTTTAGAATACCTTAAATGGAAAACAACTACAGGTGGCCCTCGGTTTACGACAGTTCAATTTGCGCCGTTTCAGAATAACGTCCTTTTTTTTGCTATTGAAAAGCATTGACTGCTATTGAAAGCATTAGCACATGCATACATTAAAATAGCCAGTAGGTGGAGCTGCCCGCTTGTGTTGCAGCAAACACATGCAAAGAAAAGCAAGCCAGACATTATCAATGGATCAGATTTCAAAGGAACAAGATCTAGCAGCCACTTCCCTTAGCTGCAGACTCAATGCAGAGAACTGTTTGCAGAAAAAGGCAAGTAAAAAACGTTTTTGTTCATTAAACTTAGTTTGATGATGATACAGTCTGTTGTGTGATTAAACACAGGCAGGCTCAAATTATTCTGTTTTATAACCAGACCTGAGCAATGGAGCCGTTTATAAAGGAACAAGATCTAGCAGCCACTTCCCTTAGCTGCAGAAAAAAACGTTTTTGTTCATTAAACTTAGTTTGATGATGATACATTCTGTTGTGTGATTATTTTGTTTTTGTTCATTAAACTTAGATTGATGATGATACAGTCTGTGTTTGTGTGATAATTTTATTAAGTGCAGTTTAGCAAATGGTTTTTGTTTATTAAACTTAGTTTGATGATGATGATACAATCTATATTATTAGGTTTATAATGTTTCGCATTTAAAGTCTTCATTTCAGAGCTTTAAAAGTAATATATTTGGTGTTACTAATGACAATTTTGAGAGGGGCCTGGAACCTAACTCCCTCACTTCCCATTGACTTACATTATAAACTGGGTTTCAATTTACAACGGTTTTGATTTACAACCATTCCTTCTGGAACCTAACCCCGGCGTAAACTGAGGGCTACCTGTATTTAATCTTCAGGTGAAAGCCTTCATGTTCCTATCTGCTATATTTAATTAGAAAAAAAAGTGTGTCACCCCTCATCATACAAAATGATTACAAGAAAAAACAGGCATTCTTCTTATTCTAGAGTTTTTTCACTATTATTTGAATAACTAATTCAGTGTTTTGTAAGATTACCTTCTCTTCAGGGGATTTAGGGCTCCATATTTTGTAATTCTGTTACAAACAGTCCTTCTGTGCAAATAATTATGTATTGTACTGCATTTCTAAATTTCTTTTAAAAATAATTTGTTTATGACAGATCTGATTTATTTGTGAGATATACTGACTTTGTGAGTTTTTCTTTTTTTTTTTTTTTTTTTTATTGAGGGTCAAGGTAAGGCATACATGAAACATAAAACCAAGCATATTAATAATATATAAGCTTCGTATGATACATATCCAGAGATACAAAGTATGTTTCAAGGAAACACTCTAGGAATATAGCATGCAAATAAAATGCCTAATACATTTGAGCGCCTCCCAGATGATATAAGAGGTCACTCTTGGACCTCAGACAAGGTTATATAGCTAAAATTATATGGGAGACTAATGTTAACAATGGAGACCACTTTTGGATCTCCGGACAAGAACCTCATTTTCCAATGTGAGAAGAACAGTCTTATTTCTCAAATAACAATATGGTAAGATAAATAATAAGAAGGTATGAATAGATTACACAACAATAAAATAAGATGGTATGGGCGCCCTCACTTATAGCAGTCCATGCTGCAGATGCTTATACTATCTGGGACTCATATGTATTTTGCTCTCTGCACCAAACTCGGTAAGGGAAAAGCAGATATATAAAGCTCCTGGAATAAGCCAGATCACAGTATAATTAAATTTTAACTGCACAAATAGACCATACGGTATGATAGATACTAGGGAGGTATAAATTAGAATATATAATTAGAATATCACATTCACTGATAGAAGCCTAAACTGCAACTGCAAATGAGCATGCGCCTATGGGACATAAAAGACTATGCTGGAAAGCTCCTGATATAGACCAGGCCAGAGCAGAGTTATGTTTTGGCCTCTCAGTTGGGGGTGGAGGTATGGATATGACAGGAGTCAAGACATTTTACATATTAGGTGAGTACAACTCTTATTAGTTAACACAAAATCATAGGAATAAATGCACTCAGAGCACAAGAAGTAAGTAATAGAAAGTCAACCCCAACAGTGCATGGGAATAGTCATACCAGTATTCGAGTGCATAAACTGGGCTTAAACAAACGCGAGCTCTTTAGAATTATACTAGGAATGTAATAGCCCTATAGGGCAATAAAGGCCTATAGTAGTGCGAGAAGCTAGGGACATATGGCTAACTGTTAGAGCGTGGACTATAGTTTCTACCTCGGCCGCTGGCAAAAACACAGCCACAAGTTTTCATGGAGCATTAACCTAGCAACAGCTCTATAGGGGAGACATATATTTAACTATTTGTAGCTGGGCTTGATGATTATATCTTCTATATGCATTCAATCTACTAGCAACATATATACTATGAACTATATTAACTGAATAACTAGCTAAGACTAGAGAGACTTAACCCAGGCTAAGAGGGTGTATTAACTATGCTTATCAAATATACTAAGGTGATCCCCTGAAACAGGACAATCATCACATTCATTATTACAGCCTGGCAATAAGTAAAAGGAAAATAGGTTGATCAAACTTCTAGCAAAAGTTGCTGATATCACTCTGTCCATAACATTAAAGAAATCCGGATATACATATCAGTTCAAAGATGGGGCACCATTTACCCGACTCCAGCTTTCTCTTAAGAGATGCGATACTTAAGGAAAGTGCTGCAAGCTAAGGCTTCACAACATAGACCCACTGATTGCCTCTGCTCAGTTACTACAGTCCTTTGCGCTGGTGCAGGAATGAAAGTCCCCACGAAGTGACAACCCAGTTGCAGAGAGTCTATTCCTAATGAAGGTAGCGCTTGTGTCGATGCGACCGCTATGTCTCCAAAAGAGACTCCAGTGAAGATGCTTGTGGGGATAGACGTGATGGCCTCCCTTGGTAGCACGGAGGGGGAGCAGCCCGCAGGTGAGGATTTTTTCGTGTTTGTTAACGGCACACAAAGTCCCGTGAGAATGACCGCATGACCGGTAGCTGCACCTCCACACCGTGTCTCTAGCTCCTCAAGTCCAGCCTCAGCAGCTATCGGAGGTGTAATGCAGGCGGGTGGTGGGCACTCGGGCCCTAGAGCACCCCCACTCCTCCCACAGAAAGTAAATGGTTCTGTAGTGGTAGGCTGATCTGTACCATAAGCGCTGCAGCCGTTAAATTCTTCATGAGGTGTCGCATCAAAGACAGTTAGGTATGATTTAAGTAGGCGACTCAGATCTGCTAGAATAGCTTTAACTTCAGTGGCCTCCATGGTGAGCTTTTGAGGGCGGTGTGAAGGAAATAGAGTTGAGCAATCTTAAGTGAACTTAATATTTGACACTCCGTGCCACTTAACGACAAGGCCCTGGTGTGCCTCGCCGGGGGGTATAATAAAAAAGGCCTCAGCTTTCCAAGCAGCTCCGGGCGCTCAAAACTGCAGTTGTTTTATCAATGCTAGGCTTGTCAGATGCAGGTTCTCAAGCTGTTTAAAGATCCATATAGTTTGCTATCATTTGAGCTGTTTAGAGGGTTATATCAAGTAGAGATAGATAAGCTGCAGGAGCAGTGTGGAAAAAAGCAGCCTGTCATGGCCGCCACCCGGAAGTTCCCCCCCTTTGTTAGTTTTTCTCATCTCTAAGTTCATGTTTACCTAATAGACTAGTTTTAAGTATTTCTCATCATTTGTTGTTCAGTAGCTTTTAGATATGTTCAATTCAATGAGCCCCATTTATTATATTATGGACAGCCAATGTTCAGTGGCAGGGAACCTGTCCACCCATTTTTGCTAGGAGTGAAGCAACATCCACAGTCAGAATCTGTTATTTGTGCAGCTAGTTGGTTCCTACTTTTGTGCATCCAGTAGGGGTATTCAATCATCATGAACTAATTAGTTTAGGATATTTTAAGTCTACTACGTTTTGTTAGGAATCAGTGATCTAGAGGCAGCTGCTTCTTAACTTGTGGTCTTGCACCTCAATGACTGCAAAGCTGCATATGCCCAAAATGTCTTTTTTATATGGATTTCTAAATGTATTTGGACATATTAAAAATACTTATTTACGTATTATTTCCATGAAAAAGTATTACATTAAACCTGTTTAATGTTTTGTGTCCATCCAGTCAGACGCATAGAAGCTTACTGGCTGATGGGGAAAAAAAACCTCCCGACGTTCAATTTTTAGACAGACATCTTGCAAAAGCGTTTTATTTTCAACACAGAAGCTGTCATTTAAAAAAAAAAAAAAAAAAAGTAATACATTTAGAATTCTCTTTTTAGATGCAAGAAAAAAAAAATGACTTTCATGACCCTATAATCATTGCAGTTAATACACCTGTGCTCGGGTATGGAATTCCTTTAGATCTACCTGTGTGTGTGAGGACTGGATTTCTGAACCACCTGGTATACAGTAATATTTCCTTTTGTGTTGCTCTGCTTGTTCTTTCAGTAAAACATTGTAATTTTCGATCTTATGTTTTAAAACATTTTTCACTCCAGTTGATCTTCCTCTCAGCTTAACATGAATGTTATTGTTCCATGACAGAAACAACCTACGGGTAATTAATAGAAAATGAGATGAAAGACATCTTGGGCACTATAAACTAGCTACTGAGCAGATAAAAGGATGTAACATAATGAAACATGATGTATCTTTATTATTATCTGGACATTTAACTGCACAAGATCTAAAGATGTGTTACACAAGTTTGTGTTGTTTTCACTGTTTAACCAGTCACCAGTGTCATTTGTGTAGTCATTGGCCCTGGACCATTTTAGATTCTTTGTGAAGTCAATCTTTGAGAATCTCAGGACAGCAGAACAGGAATTGAAACATTTAACAACACATTCTGCTATAAAGACAGAAGGCTCGTTTTGTTAGTATTTTATTGGTAAACAGATCTAGCTGTGCTCTTGTGCCAGCCAAACGATGATTTCGCTTGTGAGCCAATCAAAAGCAGGTACATAGGCATATATCTATCACTACCTGTACCCTTGTAGCAAAAGAGGGGCGTTCCAGAAGTGCAACTTTGTGTTTTAACTCTTATAAAAAAAATAAAAAAAGTTTATGCTAAAATATACAAAGCCTGTATTTCTGTAGTGTGAATATATAAGTAGAAAAAACTAGTATTTCTTTCTAATGACACGTGAGTCCACGGATCATCATAATTACTATTTGGAATATCACTCCTGGCCTGCAGGAGGAGGCAAAGAGCACCACAGCCAAAGCTGTTAAATACCACTCCCCTTACCCGCAACCCCCAGTCATTCTCTTTACTTGTAGTTGCATGGAGGTGGTAAAGTTAGGTGTCTGATTCTTCAATCAAGAGTTTATTTTTAAAGCAGAGCAGGCTGCTCTGACTTTTTTCTGGGGCCTAGCCGTAGTCCATGTCAGTCTCTTTCGTAGAGCAGTGGTGGCTTTTAAGCAGTTAGGAACTTGTAAAGTGTGCTTTGCTGTGTTTTTTCCGAACAGGTTGCTGCCCTGGTATAGAAAGCCAGAGTAGGTTTACTCTGACTTTCTTGTTCTCCACAGGTCTCTGTGAGGAGTGGCATCCTCCCATACTTTGTGAGGTCATCTGACTGCCGGACAACTGCATTGCAGCTAAGTGCCTTTTTGTTCTTCTGGGGCTAGAAGGCTGGCACTATAGGGGTTGAGGACCCTCTGCTTTTGGTGGGACATATCCTGAGAAGGGGATATACTTAGGGCACTATTCAGGCACATTTGCATGGATGAAACAGTTTAGGTTAATGCCACAGTCTCTCCTTTAATGTCCCAATTCTTTTTTATGGTGTCTCATGCAGTGCCCTGCAGTTCCTCTCAATTTACTGGAGTAGTTATTTATTGCAGATTTGCTGCACAGGTGTCTTTTGGTATCTGTGAAATTATAATTTTTTTCCCTATATTTAAGGGGAGTCGTTAGAGAACATTTATTAAATCAGATAGTAAGGTTTCTGATCCGCTTACTACTTTTCTTATTGTCTTCCTTTTAGTCTGGTAGGAAGGATAGTAGGTAGTATCTGTGGGTTTAATCTCCATTTCGGACAGTGTATTGCCTTCATCTCATGCTGAAGTAGTTTTCTAAAGAGTTAAGCCTGTTCGCCCTTTAGTATTTTTTAGAAGGGTTTGGCTTCTTGGTTATCTCCGACTTTTTGGTCGGTGTCATTTCTCAATAATCTAGTAATTTTTGTATACACTAGGTTTCATTGGTATAGATTCTTCTGTTTTACTATGCTAGGAGAATTTTTCAGGTATGGGAGAAGTCTAGGTTTTCTTTTATCCCATCTCCTATTTTAGTCTGTATCCTTTAGTTACTGCATTGGAGACCTTTAGGGACATGTGAGGCATTCTTTGGTGCGTAGTCTGGTCTGGTTCCAGAGAGGCCAATTTTTCTTTCTGTCGCTCATGTTGTGTTTCATTAAAAGAAGCCCTCAGCTGATTTTCTTTCAGCATGTAGGGTTTACCTCTAGCCAGGATCGGATCCTATGGGGGTAATCTTTTTTCAGTCCTTGTCTTGCCTGGATACGAAAGGTCTTAGTTCTCTAAAGGGCTGTTGTTAGAGTATTCCAAGTTTTTGATTTTGATTTCTACCCTTTTTTCCCGGGAGTAGGTTTCTCCTTTTTGGATTATCTGTAGTCAGATAAGTCAATATGCGTTTTTGTAATGTGTCCAGAATTTTTCTTCCTGGGAGTGTTTTGTCCATTTCTGGTTCTGGAACAGGGGTTTTGTTTATTTTCTAATCTTCAGAGGGATCTTTTAGAGATTAATTATTTAAATAGTTCCTCTGAGTATTGTTTTCAATATGGAGTCTATTTGTTCCATCCTTCTCTTTGGTATGTTTATAACAACTGTAGACATAAAGGATGTGTTCTTTTGTGTTCCTTTTCATAGGATCATTTCAAGTTTCTGAGATTTGTCTTTTTGGACATCTCTTCCATTCTGTCTTGCCATGGCTTACAGATTTTTCAAGGGTTCTGGGAGTCTTATTGGCAGTGATTCGGTTCTTGGGCGCATTTGCTGAGCAATTCTATGGTTCAGGCGCTGTCTTTTCAACAAGCAAAATTTTCATTTGAGATCTTGTTGTCTTTTCTTCATTGCCATGTATGGAAGGTGAATTGGGAAGAAGTTCTCTTTTTCCAGCTACAAGGGCAGTGTTTTTGAAGTCCTTAATAGACTTCCTGTTTCGGGTGTTGTTGTTGTTTTTTTTGTTTTTTTTGCAAGAGGTCAGATAAACAAGTTTCTTTGTTTCTGGTCTTGCTCTTCAGTCCTCTCTTCGGCCGTTTGTGGTTCTAGGTATGGAGGTAATTGGTATGATGGTGGCTTCTTTAGTCATCATTCCATTTGCTGGGTTCCATCTCAGACCTCTGCAGTTATGCTTGCTCAGGCAGTGGAACGGGGATTATGTAGATCTTTCTCATGCTAGTTGGACAGCTAGCTCAGCATACTAATGCACTGTGGCGACTCTGCACTGTAGCAAACTGAGGGTTGCAAGTTCGATCCTCATTGAGGTTTACTCAGCCTACCTCTTAAAGCAAAGATTGTTTTAGTTCAGATGTCCAGAGATTCTCTTTCATGGGGGTTGTCTCAGGATCTTCTCTCTCAGAGAATTTGTGCTAGCAGACCTGCCTGGGTGATTGGAATCACGGATGCCAGTTTGCTGGGCTGGGGTGCTCTCTGGGGTTCATTAAAGGTTCAGGGGAGTCGGTTCTTCCAATAAATGTTTTGGAACTGAGAGCAATTTTCAATGCTCTTCTAGCCTGGCCTCAGCTAGCTTCAACCCAGTTTATCAGATTTCAGTCAGACAATATAACGTTAGTGGCTTACATCAATCATCAGGGAGGAACTCTGTGTTCCTTTGCCATGACAGAGGTAGCCAAGATTCTTCAGTGCGTGGAGGCTCACAACTGCTGTCTGTCTGCGATCCTCATCCCGGGACAATTAGGAAGCGGATTTTCTGGGCAGGCAGATTTTTAATCTGGGGGAGTGGGAGTTTCATCCGGAGGTGTTTTCAAGCTTGGTTCTCAAGTGAGGACAGCCGGAGTTGGCTCTCATGGCATCTCGCCAAAATGTCAAGCTCCCGAGGTTCGGGTCGAGGTCTAGGGATCCTCAGGCTGTACTAATAGATGCTCTAGCAGTATCTTTTGAAGTTCAGTCTGGCATACGTGTTTCCTCCATTTGCTCTTTTTCCTCAGGTCATTGCTCGGATCAGACAGGAGAGGGCATTGGTGATTCTCATTGCACTGGAGTGGCTTCACAGGATCTGGTATGCAGATCGGGTGGAGATGTCATCTTTTTCACCTTTGGAGATTTTCATTAAAGAAGGACCTTCTATTTCAGGGGCCCTTCTTTTATCCAAATCTCGTTTCTCTGAAGATCACTGCTTGGAGATTAATCGCTTGATACTATCCAAGCGTGGTTTTTCTGAGTCAGTCATTGAGACTTTGTTTTAGGCGCGTAAGCCTGTGACTAGAAAGATTTATTATAAGATATGGTGTAAATATCTGTATTGGTGTGAATCCAGAGGCTACTCTTAGAGTAGAGTCTGGATTCCTAGGTTTTTGTCTTTTCTCCAGAAGGGTCTGGAGAAGGGTTTGTCAGACAGTACTCTGATAGGTCCAATTTCTGCATTGTCTATTTTATTGCATAAGAGTTTGGCGGATTCGGCCTTTGTTTAAGTTTGTTACTCCTCCCTGGAGTCTTAACCTTGTTCTTAGAGTTTTACAGCGGGCTCCGTTTGAACCTATGCATTCCTTAGATATTAAGATGTTATCTTGGAAGGTGTTGTTTCTTATTACTATTTATTCAGCTCAGAGAGTTTCGGAACTCTCGGCTCTGCAGTTTGATTCTCCTTATCTTATTTTCCTCTGATAAGGTAGTTCTACGTACTAAATTCGGTTTCCTACCTAAGGTTGTTTCAAACAAGAATATTTCATCAGGATATCGTGGTTCCTTCTTTGTGTCCTAATCTTTCTTCTCCTAAGGAACGTTTGTTGCACAACCTAGATGTTGTGCGTGCTTAGAATTTTTTTCTTCAGGCGACTAAGGACTTTCATCAGTCTTCTGCTTTGTTTGTTTTTCTGGGAAGCGTGAGGGTCAGAAAGTTACGGCTACTTCTCTTTCGTGTTGGATGAGGAGTGTTATTCGCTTGGCATATGAGACTGCTGGTCAGCAGCCTCCTGAGAGAATCACAGCTCATTCCACGAGGGCTGTTTCTTCTACTTGGGCTTACAAAAATGGTGCTTCTGTAGATCAGATTTACAAGGCTGCCACTTGGTCATCTTTACACACTTTTTCTAAATTTCACAAATTTGATACTTTTGCTTCGGTGGAGGCTGTTTTTGGGAGAAAGGTTCTTCAAGCAGTGGTGCCTTCCGTTTAGGCTAACTGTCTTGTCCCTCGCTTAATAGTAATTATGATGATCTGTGGACTCACCGTATCATTAGAAAGAAAATGAAATTTATGCTTACCTGATAAATTTTGTTTCTTTCTTGACACGGTGAGTCCACGGCCCCACCCTGTATTTTCAGACAGTTTATTTTTTCATAAACCTCAGGCACCTCTGCACCTTATATTACTTTCCTTTCTCCTTTCCCTTTAGTCGAATGACTGGGGATTGTGGGTAAGGGAAGTGGTATTTAACATCTTTGGCTGTGGTGCTCTTTGCAGCCCAGGAGTGATATTCCCAATAGTAATTATGATGATCCATGGACTCACCGTGTCAAGAAAGAAACAAATTTATCAAGCATAAATTTCATATTTTTTTTAAAAATATATATTTTTTTACATTCCAGTCCAATAACAATGAAACCCGTAACAATTTATGTCACTGTAGTCCCTGAGGACTAAAAAAAAGCATTTATTAGCTGTATAAGGTTTCAGAAGTGCAGGAGGAGACTTCATGGGATGTGATGTTAATCCATCTGGTTCATGTAACTTCTAGAAATTACTTTAAAGATAATTCCAATTAACAGATCAACGTCTTAGAAATTGCTGCCACCAGCAAATGGCTTAGATCTCCATTTGAATATCATGACTCAATAGCAGTGATCTAGAGACACCTCATTCCTTATCACTTAACTGTTCATCTCTATTTTTTTCTATTCAGTTGGGTCTTAGGGGGATAAACCTATTCATTATTGTTGCACTTTCAAACCTCAAAGAACTAGCTGCCCCGAATTGGCAAGATTGTCACTTTTTTTTTTTACATGCCCAGTTCTTTAGCTTGGGATAAGAGGGAGAACAAGGAGGGAGAAATCTCATGGTAAAATCATGGCAAGAATAAAGTATTGCCCTTACCCACAATAAGAAGACACTTGTGTGAGTAACTTCAGATAGCTATTAGGGTGGTCAACTGATGTAAATTCACAATACATTGTATTATTATTTTATTTTTTTTACACTTTTTTGTTCTGTACCCATGTTTATCAAGCACAATCCACCAAGTGTTGTGCTTTAAAGCTTACAGCATCTTTTTATGTATAGATGCGCTTCTAGCCATAAGTGTGGCCAACTGATGGTCCCTGAGCTTCCCCAGCAGGAAACAAGAATCTGCATTTGATGGATTTCCTGTGCTTAATCTAATCCATGTCTACTATGCATCTAATGTATCATTTAATTTTATCTAATGTATAATTTGGACCACCAGTGTCCACTACAAGCACTTACCTACAAGCAGTCCAGTATTTTTGTGTTGGACAGCTGCTAGCCCTAGTGATAACAATCTTTCCAATTTTAATGTGAACCAGTGGTGCTAATTCAGAAATTTTAGACCATTCTCCAACCCCTAGTGTCTCAGCTCTGTAGTATAACTCTTTTCAAGCTAACCGCCTTATTTAAACTGAAATGCAAAAAGCACTTTGTTTTTATTTCAGAAAATGTCTTATTATTTTTACAGAATAATACAATATAACGGTTATTATTTAAGGTAACAGTTTTATTAACTTGTAAATGGTTTAAAGTGGATATTCTCTAATACATTAGAGTATTTTCTTAGTGCACTAATCTCACCCTATCCTAATATGTTGAACTCCCACTAAGGAGCAAAACTTAGGGCTAGCTTCCATTGAGGTGGTAAAGTTTGGAAACTGGTGGTAAAAAACATTTATCTCCATTAAAGTCAATGGAGAAATTTAAAGTTACCACCAGTTTCCAAACTTTAACACCTCAATGGAAATGAGCCCTTCGTCGGCTATGGATTGGCAATAAACTACTGGTTTACAGCTGAGCCAATCAGGAGCAGCATATATGCATAGGCACCAATCACTTCTTCAATTTAGGATTGGCAGTTTATTTCTGGTCCTGAGATGACTTGTTCTTATTACAGTTTATGTTCTTTAATAGAGGTCTTGTTTATGTAGCGCTAGTCTCAGAACATTGAGGATGTAACAGAAGTATGTCTGTTTTAGTGTACTGCCGATGCAATGACTTTGTTTCTTTTGTAATGATATAACATTTATGTACACTATTAAAATAGAGTTTGATGAACTGACTTGTGTAAAATAATTTTCAGAGATATTAAAACCTCACACCATGAAGTCAGCCTACATAAAACTCATGCTAGATAAAATTCCCACTCCAAGTTTTTTCCACAGTGTTAAGCCAATGAAAACACAATCACTGTCAGTCATAAGAATCTCTCCCTACATAAATAGATGCTCTACACACCATAGTGTCCTTTAGAGGCACTGTCTTGTAACCTAATTGGAGTAATGATAAAATATGTCTACCTGTACATCTGTGAAAAATGTTATTTTTGTCCTATGCATGCTGGGTAGTGTGAGATCTTGTTACAGAGCAGCTGCACACAGGAATTTCAAGTCAATAGCCGCTGATATAATCAACCTTGCGTTGTATAAAGGTCGAAGTAAAATGCAGCTGAAATGAAGGAGGAATTGAGAGCTTGATGCACTTGTTCAGATATTCTAGTTATCCATGTTTCAAGATATTAAATATCATTGTAGCCTTTTAGTACAGATGTACTTATCTGATATTTTTGTTTTCTAAGTGAACTGTAGGATTCAGCCTTATTTTATATCAGATTTATTTCTGCTGAAGGTTATATAGACACTTAAATTAAGGAATCAAATCAAAAACGTCTGTTACATCCAGATTGTTTTCCTCATAACGTCTCGAACCCTATTTGTTTATTCTTACGGTTTAAAATCTCTTTTATTTGTCAGTCTAAAAGTGACATGACATCAAAAATTGTTCTTTCATGATTCAGATAAAGATTACATTTTTTTTGTCTAAAATTCTTTGTTGAAGAAGCAGCAATGGGAGGATTGTGTGAGCCAATAACACGAGGCATATATCTGCAGCAACCAATCAGCTGCTGTTAAGCCTACCTAGGTATCCTTTTCAGCAAAGGAGAGTTGTTTAAAATATTCTCTAACCTAATCATGAAAGAAAAATGTAGGGGTTCATGTTCGTTTAATATCAGAGTTACACTAGCTGCAGTATTTAGGGACACTGCTCACTAAGCATTTCAAGTGCATTCCGAATGAATCTCTCCAGTCCCATGTTGTGCTATAAAGTTGATTGACTATGATTACAACATATGAAGGTAGATTTTAAAGTAAAACAAGTTTGGTAAATAAGATCACTACCTATTGTATGATGCACTATTTTGTCTTGCTAAATCTCCATGTTTAGAAACACGATAGAAAATACTGATAAGAACGGTTCATTTATTTTTCAAATAGTAAATAAATACTTTTAAAAATGGCATTAAAGCTAATAGAAGTGCAGAAATATCTGGCAGCCAAGGAGTTAATAAATACTAATAATAGTTGTATTTAATCGGAGTACTAGTATTGCTGGAATGGGAATATTCTAGCACGTCCCTTTGACTGGCAAACCTTTGTGCTGCCAGTGTATGAAAAAGGACACAATCCTATGGGATAATCTGACACAGATTCAACCAATCTGGCAGAGGTGAATGTTACTATTCTTAGAGTACACTATTTTTGTCCACTCTTAGTTTAGAAATGTGAACCTTGAGCCATTGACTTTAAGGGAAAAGGATGTGCACGCCATTATGCTGCTGGTGAAATCTAATTTAACTACAGAATTATAATTAAACATTTGAGTTGCAAATCACATGTTCTCTTATTGAATAGAAGGGAGAAAACAAGGGCTAAAGGCTGTTGTCGTTGTTTGATTATAGCACTGGGTGGATGTCAGAATATTGACATTCATATAAGAGCCAATGTTCCCTTGACATTTGTTCTGCCATTTTAATAGGTCTGTAGAAAAAAATATATAACATTTGAATGTGGACTCCAATTGTCTGAAATTTTACATCTGATAAAACTAAAGTTAACTTTTTTTCTTTTTGCAAAAATACTATGAATTGAAAATATTTAAGCATTTTTTTTTTTTGTTTAGAACAAATAAATGTATCCAATGTGTATTATTTTTAACAAATGTAAAGAAACATTTTTGGTCATTTCTATTTGCTAGTAAGAATAGTGTCACTTCTTCAAGCAGTGTTCAGTATGCCAGTAGCATTAATGAGTTATTGGTATGCACTACTGCTAATGCTAGTGGGGTTATAGCTAGCAACCAGTGGGTCTCAGAGCTATATGTAGTTCAGGAGCCACTTGTTTTCCTACCCCAACTTGTTCACCCTGTTCAGATCTTTCTGTAATTTGTAGAATCCTACCAAAGTTGAAGCTCAGCCCTGCTTCGCCTAAACTCTACCCAGACAAGCCCATTCTCTGCCCAGAAATGTCCATATCCTATAATTGTTGTCTAAATTCTACACAGATTTTCTAAATCTAACACAGGAATGCCTATGATTGTGTGAGGAATTGCTACACCCAATACAGATTGTCCTTTTGTTTTTACTGTGCCCGGGGACCCCCACTTCCTATCCAGATTTTCTAACCCCTACCTTGGGCAACCAGGTTTCACTCTTGAATTGCCCAGCCATGAAGCACCAATTATCTTCATAGATGGAAAGATTCCACAGCTGCATTCATTACTTTTGGGAATTCAGAACCTGGCCACCAGGAGGAGGCAAAGACACCCCAGCCAAAGGCTTAAATACCTCCCCCACTTACCTCATCCCCCAGTCATTCTTTGCCTTTCGTTCCAGGAGGTTGGCAGAGAAGTGTCAGAAGTTTTTCGATAATCTCTTATGAAGGGTAGTATGGGACTGGGACTGGAGTTTTAAGTAGTCCTGTCAGCCTCTCAGTGAGAGCATCGGTGAAAGTTAGAGTCCGGAGATGCAGGGAGAGTCTTTCTGTGAATCCATCCCGACTCGTATTAACAGCTCCACAAGCAATCAGCGTTGACGCGTTTCGCTGCCTGCTTTTTTCTCTCAAGTCCATGGCAGAAGCGATGCTACTATATGTCACACTTGAAGGGCCGTGTTCCTGTTCCACGTCGTAGATTCCGGTAAGACCGTTTAATTTTACTTTCATCATGGATGTATTGTAATTACAACTGTTTATCCAAGAGGGGCTACAACCTTTCAGGGATAACTTTAACATAGGGTCTCAGTGAGGCTCCTTTTTGTATCTCGGAATAAAGGGTTAATATCTTCTGAGGGGGGTTATTGAACAGGGGGGTTTATAATCATGTTTATGTGATTCTGTCTGCTACTGTGTAGTGTTGCTTCGGCTCATGGCTATTTTGGAACATAAAGGCCTATGTCTAGTGACGCGGCCTTTACGGTTGGGCATGCTTTAGTATGGACTGCACGGTTTACCTTGTGACCAGGCATGGCATTTTGGCTCTCCAATTCCTGCATTCCTGACCATGTGACGATGGAGAAATCCTGGTCCGCTGGTGTCTGGTCCCCTGTAGGTGGTGAGTGCCCCAGCCATTGGGGGTGTAAGGTCCATTTCTTATTCAATATCCCAGTTATGGAGGATTCTGATTTTTTGGAAACGGATGTCTCTGATTCAGACTCTACTTCTTGCGAAGAATATGAATTGGCCCGGGTGATACATGTCCATCAGTTATGTTCCAAATGCCGTTTTAGAGTGCTCTGTTCCGGAATTGGGGAATCAGGTGCCCACTGAGCCATCCGCCTCTGGGGATTCTATTTCCCACTAGGCGAGTTCCCTACTACCAACTCTTAATACGCATGCAGGTAACCCAAAAGCTACTTATCCTTCTATGGAGTGTGGTCTGTTCCCACCGGAGGTTACAACACTGTTCCGCATGGCCATATCTTTGGCGGAAGTATGTTGCGTCTTTCGTTATAGACTGGCGTGCCTTTGTGTTCTACTGAGGCACGTTTTGGCGTTGCTGGAGGATCCAACACTTAATGGGTCTGGGGATTCTCAGTCTTAATCTTCGACTGGCTTGCTTGCATAGACATAAGGGGATGAAGTAATCTTCTTAGTCTTTGTAATCCTTTTCCAGTTCTGAGCTTGGAAGTCTCAGACCCCTGTTGGGATGGTCATGCGGGTCTGTCCATTCTTCCTGGGCGATAACCTACGGGTTGCCTTATCTTTTATTTAAATCTGGTGATGATTTTTATTTGGTCTAAAGTTCATGTTGTTGTGTGATGTTTCCTTTGGAAACCTTCTTCTCTGGAATTGATACTCGTGATTTTGTGGTTATCCCTCCATCTCAGGGGAGACTCTATGTGGCCTTGACAGTGCTGGGGCCCTTGGTTTCAGACTGGTCCTGACTAGGTACAAATCCTTCTGTCTTTGAGGCCTAGTTCAGACACGTGGCACATTTTGTTGTTCGGCTGGTCCGGGGAGGGCGCCTAGTGATCACAATATGACTTGTGGTGTTTATGTGTTATTTTACAAGCTTCAACTAGCATCCTGAGAGGACTTGATGGTCCATGGTTGCTTAGGGGCATGGGGGATTGGTTCAGTCTTCATTCGCCTTTCAATCTAGTGGACCGGGACTCTATTGAGATCCGCGGCGACATGCTCAGTCATTTCTGATTTTTCCGGGAACTAGAGTGTTACTTCCTGTTGTGGATTGGAGGCTTGGAGGATTTAGGTCCTTTATTCTGCTGTTCTTACGGGTTTGCCTTTCATGGTCTATTTGGAAGTGTCCTTTTAGAACTTGTTCCTTTTAGAGATTCTCTTCCTTTGGGTCGAATCTTTCTGGAATTTGTCCGTTTTTTCTGGCGGCTTTTGCCGCTTAATTAGGAAGTGAAGGCCGTGAGGCTCTATCTTCCTTCGGGAGTTAGACGTCTCCATATTAGGGGCAATAGGAGGTGCTGTCTCTCTTTTTCCAAGCTTTTTGCTTAGGGGATGTTTTTCTGTCTGTGTTTGGGATGCTTTGCATTTTTCTCCCTTGGGTGTGATCCCAATTGGCCAAACATACATGAGATCTATTAAATATAGCCCCATTTAATGAAAATCCATACCTAGGGCACATTTGCTGCTTTTCTTCAGTTGTGTTTTTATTGCAGGAAACAAATGTACATTATACTATTATAAGAATTATTTGACTTCTTTCACACAATTTGTTTTATCATGCATACTTGTGCGCAACTTTCTGCTTTGTATTAAAGGGATATGAAACCCACATTTTTTTATGTTATGATTCAGATAAAGCATGCAATTTTTGGCTACTTTCTAATTTACTCATTTTATCAAATTGTCTTCATTCTCTTGGTATCTTTATTTGAAAAATCAAGACTGTAAGCTTATGTCGGCCCATTTTTGGTTCAGCATGAAAGTTTAATTTTGACTACACTACTCCTTTAATGATCACTGGGTAATAGAGACAAGTCCCAACAGCTGTATACAATGAGAGGTACAAGCCTCAAAGTTTTGTTTAATCAGCACAAGAACATCCATTTTTGAAAATAAAGACTGACGGCCTTATTTTAGAATGAGCAACACAATTAGGTAAAGCTCCCTTTAAAAATTGAAAGCCTGTGGCAAAGTTGATATACTGCCCCTATGTTTGTCCATATACATTTTACAAGATCAGAAGAACGTAGTGACAATGAAATTATATTGAACTAGTATCATACAGCCCTTTAAACACTTAACAGTGCATGCAAGAAAGCAGAGTAATCCTTTATTAAATGTCGGTGTCCAGATGTGTGTGTCGCTGTCCAGTGCTGAAGTGAGTGTTTCAGTCCCTTACCACGCATACTCCTACTGTAATATTAGTCATAAGCCATTTATTTCAAATCTTAACTCTTTGATATGGGATCTCTGAAACAATATATAATTAAGCAACCAATTGAATAATTATGTATTTATTATGGTCTCTAGGCAGCAGATTGAATATTTATATATTGGTTGTCATCTCTCAATATTCCAGGGCACTCACTTTGCAGTCAGATGTGATTTAAATTCAGTATGTTCTCTTGTATAAAAATATAGAACTTTGCAGTGTAGAGTTAACTGAAAGCTTTTGTTTGGAGAAAAGAAATCCACATTGTGCTACTATGGATACGCTCTTCCCTGACCTACCCAATGTATGAAATTCAATATACATCTGGTAGCAGCCGAGATATTTATTTTTAAAAGAGAAACATATATATTTTTTATATCAGGCATAGTTCATTTTTAGCATGGTGATAACTTGATTTCATCCATGGCTAAGGGGCCATTTTGAAATAGATGCAATGTCTGAATTGTTTTCTACTGCCAAGAAAAGGGCATTTAGAAATAATATATTATTTGTGAGGAGCTGGTGCTGTGAAACTTCCATGACATTATACTTGATGCATTGCGGGAGGACCCGTGTGTAGGACAGGAGAGGACACTTAGCAGGAATCTGGCTGTGATTACTAAAGTAAACATCTGAAAATATATCTTTCTTATGATTTTTTTTTAAATTTCCATAGCAGTGTTATAATTTTGTGTAGAATTTTAACCTAAATTAACAGCTTTTTAATCATTGTTTTTAAGATGTGTATCTCTAGATTGCTCTAGGTTTTCAAAACCTTGCACTAAATATTGCTGAATTTGTCACCAGACATATAATTCCATGGTATTTTGGGTTCCATCAATTTTTATTTTTTATCTTTTATCTCTTTTTTCTTTTGCTCGTTTGTTCTCTCTTTTTTTATTTATTTTGTTTTTCCTTTTTATTTTTTTCTTATTCTTTATTTTGTTATTTCTTTGTCATTTCCTACCCCTCTTCTTTACCTCTCTTCCATTCCTTCCCCTGTTCTTCTCATTTCTGTCTTTCCCTTTTTACTGCCTGTGTGTAGTTTGACTTCAACATACCCCCTCACACTTCTCAGATGTGCTCCCCTCATGCGAACAAACATGATCTAAAATAAATTCTTAAAAAGTTTCTCCTGCAGCAGCAGCAGCAAAGTGGGTACAAATATCTGTATTAAGATGGGATCTCCAATGAGTATCCTTATATCAGCTATTGATAGCTACTGTATTGCAACCAATGGCTTCTGGCCTATAACTGCTAACCAAATAATATAATTATTTTTGTGAAATACATTTCTTAAAAATGAATATTGCCTTTTTTAAAAATAAAAAGATTAATGAAATCTGTAAAAATACATAAAATATCACCTTTTTATCTCCTTGGGCCAAACAGACGTAGTTCTATGTTATGCGCTATATATCCCTTTGTACTGCGTAACTTAGATCTACATCCATACTGCTGAAAGCCCAAGCAATCTCGGTTGTCAAGCAACAACTGAGACTTGCTATTCCTGGGGTTCCAGCATCTGCCTTCATATAGTAATGGAGCACAATTGGTGATCCATTACCATATTAAGGCAGATTGCTAGATCGTTACAGACGGTGACACGGTCTGTATCACGATCTGTATCAATCTCCATTGTTGCCGGCAGGAGATAAAGGGGGTGTGGGTGGTTGGCCAAGCAGCAAAGAGGGGAGGGAGTGGTAGGAGTCCTACACTACAGAAAAAATATTTTGAACAGAGAGAGGGATGGATGGGGTGCTACACTACCGAAAAAGTTTGTGATGATTAGGGAGGCGGGCACTGCAATTAACAATCGAGTGGAGGTGGGAGGTGGTGAGGAACACTACATTACAGAAAAAATAAATAAATACATTTCTCTTGTTAAGTGTGTTCAGTCCACGGGTCATCCATTACTTATGGGATATATTCTCCTTCCCAACAGGAAGTTGCAAGAGGATCACCCAAGCAGAGCTGCTATATAGCTCCTCCCCTCACATGTCATATCCAGTCATTCTCTTGCAACCCTCAACAAAGAAGGAGGTCACGAGAGGAGCTGGAGTTTTTACTTAACTATTCTTCAATCAAAAGTTTGTTATTTTAAATGGCACCGGAGTGTGCTGTTTTTCTATCTCAGGCAGTATTTGGAAGAAGAAACTGCCTGCGTTTTTTATCTATGATCTTAGCAGGCGTAACTAAGATCCACTGGCTGTTCTCGACATTCTGAGGAGTGGGGTAACTTCAGAAACTGGGAATAGCATGCGGGGTCCTCCGCAAATGAGGTATGTGCAGTACTTTATTTTCTGGGAATGGAATTGACTAAGAAAATACTGCTGTTACCATATGATGTAAGTACAGCCTTAAATGCAGTAGTAGCAACTGGTTTCAGGCTGATAAATGTATGCGCAGTCAAGTTATATTCTAGGGACTAGAATTTGACTGAGAAAATACTGTTAACGCTGAAATAATACTTAAGCCTTCTCTGCAGTGGTAGCGACTGGTAGCAGGCTTAGTGATAGCTTTGCATGACATTGAAAAATGTTGTTTTTTGATAAAACGTTTACTGGCATGTTATTCGTTTTTGTGAGGTACTTTGGTGATAAATCGCTTTGGGCATGATTTTTTTCCACATGGCTAACATATTTTTCTGCATGGAAACCGTTATATCAGGGCTCCCACTGTTGTGATTGGAGAGGGAGGGCCCTTGTTTTAGCGCCTTGTTGCGCAGTTAAAATTATTGCACAGTCTTTCTGCTTCTTCCTCCTTGATCCAGGACGTCTCTAGAGAGCTCAGGGGTCTGCAAATTTCATTTGTGAGGGAGGTAATCAGTCACAGCAGATCTGTGACAGTGTGCTGACTGTGATTAAAAGCGTTAAATTTTAATTGATATCTGTTTTATCCGTTTTGGGTATTGAGGGGTTAATCATCCTTTTGCTAATGGGTGCAATCCTCGGCTAATAATACACTTCTTGTTAAGAATTGTTTAATTATATCTGTATTTTTGAAGCGCTGCAGCGTTTTTTATATTGCTTGTAAACTTATTGAAAGTGATTTCCAAGCTTGTTAGTTTCATTGTTAAGTCTGTTTTAAACATGTCTGATTCAGAGGAAACTGTTTGTTCATCATGTTCAAAAGCCAATGTGGAGCCCAATAGAACGATGTGTACCAATTGTATTGATATTGCTTTGAATAAAAGTCAATCTGTACCGATAAAGAAGCTATCACCAGACAACGAGGGGGAAGTTATGCCGCCTAACTCTCCTCACGTGTCAGTACCTGCGTCTCCCGCTCGGGAGATGCGTAGGATTGAGACACCTAGTACATCTAGGCCCTTACAAATCACTTTACATGATATGGCTAATGTTATGAAAGAAGTATTATATAATATGCCCGAATTAAGGGGCAAATGCGATAGCTCTGGGTTAAGGACAGAGCGCGCTGATGACACAACAGCCATGTCTGATACTGCGTCACAATTTGCAGAACATGAGGACGGTGAGCTTCATTCTGTCGGTGACGGTTCTGATCCGGGGAGACCGGATTCAGAAATTTCAAATTTTAAATTTAAGCTTGAGAACCTCCGTGTGTTACTAGCGGAGGTATTAGCGGCTCTGAATGATTGCGACACGGTGGTAATTCCAGAGAAATTGTGTAGGTTGGATAGATACTATGCGGTACCGGTGTGTACTGACGTTTTTCCTATACCAAAAAGACTTACAGAAATTATAAGTAAGGAGTGGGATAGACCCGGTGTGCCTTTTTCCCCTCCCCGATATTTAGAAAAATGTTCCCTATAGACGCCACCACACGAGACTTATGGCAGACGGTCCCTAAGGTGGAGGGAGCAGTTTCTACGTTAGCCAAGCGTACCACTATCCCGGTGGAGGATAGCTGTGCTTTCTCAGATCCAATGGATAAAAAATTAGAGGGTTATCTTAAGAAAATGTTTGTTCAACAGGGTTTTATATTGCAGCCTCTTGCATGCATTGCGCCTGTCACGGCTGCAGCGGCATTCTGGTTTGAGTCTCTGGAAGAGGCGATTCGCACAGAGCCGTTGGATGAGGCCTTGAGCAAAGTTAGAACCCTTAAGCAAGCTAATGCGTTTGTTTCAGATGCCGTAGTACATCTAACCAAACTTACGGCTAAAAATTCCGGATTCGCCATACAGGCGCGCAGAGCGCTCTGGCTTAAATCCTGGTCAGCGGATGTAACTTCCAAGTCTAAACTACTTAACATTCCTTTCAAAGGGCAGACCTTATTCGGGCCCGGCTTGAAGGAAATTATTGCTGACATTACGGGAGGTAAGGGCCACGCCCTTCCTCAGGACAGGGCCAAACCAAAGGCCAAACAGTCTAATTTTCGTGCCTTTCGTAACTTCAAGGCAGGAGCAGCATCGACTTCCTCCGCTCCAAAACAGGAAGGAACTACTGCTCGTTACAGACAAGGTTGGAAAGGCAACCAGTCATGGAACAAGGGCAAGCAGGCCAGAAAGCCTACTCCCGCCCCTAAGACAGCATGAAGTCAGGGCCCCCTATCCAGAGACGGATTTAGTGGGGGGCAGACTTTCTCTCTTTCCCCAGGCTTGGGTAAGAGATGTGCAGGATCCCTGGACGTTAAAGATTATATCTCAGGGATACCTTCTGGATTTCAAAACCTCTCCTCCACAAGGGAGGTTCCATCTTTCGAGGTTATCGACAAACCTAGTAAAGAGAGAGGCATTTCTACAATGTGTACAAGACCTCTTAATCATGGGGGTGATCCACTCAGTTCCGCGATCGGAACAGGGACAAGGATTTTACTCAAATCTATTTGTGGTTCCCAAAAAAGAGGGAACCTTCAGACCAATCTTGGACTTAAAGATCTTAAACAAATTCCTAAGGGTACCATTGTTCAAGATGGAAACCATTCGAACCATCCTACCCATGATCCAAGAGGGTCAATATATGACCACGGTGGACTTAAAGGATGCTTACCTTCATATACCGATTCACAAAGATCATTATCGGTACCTGAGGTTTGCCTTTCTAGACAGGCATTACCAGTTTGTGGCTCTTCCCTTCGGGTTAGCCACGGCCCCGAGAATTTTTACGAAGGTTCTGGGCTCACTTCTGGCGGTACTAAGACCACGAGGCATAGCGGTGGCTCCGTACCTAGACGACATTCTGATACAAGCGTCAAGTTTTCAGAATGCAAAGTCTCATACAGAGATAGTTCTAGCATTTCTGAGGTTGCATGGGTGGAAAGTGAACGTGGAAAAGAGTTCTCTGTTACCACTCACAAGGGTTCCTTTTCTAGGGACTCTTATAGATTCTGTAGAGATGAAGATTTACCTGACGGAGTCCAGGTTATCAAAGATTCTCAATGCTTGCCGTGTCCTTCATTCCGTTCCAAGCCCATCAGTAGCTCAGTGCATGGAGGTAATCGGCTTAATGGTCGCGGCAATGGACATAGTGCCATTTGCGCGCCTGCATCTCAGACCGCTGCAACTATGCATGCTAAGTCAATGGAACGGGGATTACTCAGATCTGTCCCCTTTGCTAAATCTGGACCAGGAGACCAGAGATTCTCTGCTCTGGTGGTTGTCACCGGTTCATCTGTCCAAAGGAATGACCTTTCGCAGGCCAGATTGTACGATTGTAACAACGAATGCCAGCCTTCTAGGCTGGGGAGCAGTCTGGAATTCACTGAAGGCTCAGGGATCGTGGACTCAGGAGGAGAAACTCCTCCCAATAAACATTCTAGAATTAAGAGCAATATTCAATGCTCTTCTAGCTTGGCCTCAGTTAGCAAAGCTGAGGTTCATCAGATTTCAGTCGGACAATATCACGACTGTGGCTTACATCAATCATCAAGGGGGAACCAGGAGTTCCCTAGCGATGTTGGAAGTCTCGAAGATAATTCGCTGGGCAGAGTCTCACTCTTGCCACCTGTCAGCGATTCACATCCCAGGCGTAGAGAACTGGGAGGCGGATTTCCTAAGTCGCCAGACTTTTCATCCGGGAGAGTGGGAACTTCACCCGGAGGTATTTGCTCAACTGATTCGTCGTTGCGGCAAACCGGATCTGGATCTCATGGCATCTCGCCAGAACGCGAAGCTTCCTTGTTACGGATCCAGGTCCAGGGACCCGGGAGCGGTGCTGGTAGATGCATTAGCAGCCCCTTGGGTTTTCAACATAGCTTATGTGTTTCCACCATTTCCGTTGCTACCTCGGCTGATTGCCAGGATCAAACAGGAGAGGGCATCGGTAATTCTGATAGCGCCTACGTGGCCACGCAGGACCTGGTATGCAGACCTAGTGGACATGTCGTCCTGTCCACCATGGTCTCTTCCTCTGAGGCAGGACCTTCTAATTCAGGGTCCTTTCAACCATCCAAACCTAATTTCTCTGAGGCTGACTGCCTGGAAATTGAACGCTTGATTCTATCAAAGCGTGGGTTTTCGGATTCGGTTATTGATACATTAATACAGGCTCGGAAACCTGTGACAAGAAAAATTTACCATAAGATATGGCGTAAATATTTATATTGGTGCGAATCCAAGAGTTACTCATGGAGTAAGGTTAGGATTCCTAGGATATTAGCTTTTCTACAAGAGGGTTTAGAAAAGGGTTTATCCGCTAGTTCGCTAAAGGGACAGATTTCAGCTCTGTCTATTCTTTTACACAAACGTCTGGCAGAGCATCCAGACGTCCAGGCCTTTTGTCAGGCTTTGGCTAGAATTAAGCCTGTGTTTAAAGCTGTTGCTCCTCCGTGGAGCTTAAACTTGGTTCTTAAAGTTCTTCAGGGTGTTCCGTTTGAACCCCTTCATTCCATTGATATTAAGCTTTTATCTTGGAAAGTTTTGTTTTTGATGGCTATTTCCTCGGCTCGAAGAGTCTCTGAGTTATCTGCCTTACATTGTGATTCTCCTTATCTGATCTTTCATTCAAACAAGGTAGTTCTGCATACTAAACTTTGGGTTTTTACCTAAGGTTGTTTCTAACAGGAATATCAATCAAGAGATTGTTGTTCCATCATTATGTCCTAATCCTTCTTCAAAGAAGGAACGTCTTTTGCATAATCTAGACGTGGTCCGTGCTATGAAGTTCTACTTACAGGCAACTAAAGATTTTAGACAAACTTCTTCTTTGTTTGTCGTTTACTCTGGACAGAGGAGAGGTCAAAAGGCTTCGGCTACCTCTCTCTCTTCTTGGCTTCGTAGCATAATACGTTTAGCCTATGAGACTGCTGGACAGCAGCCTCCTGAAAGAATTACAGCTCATTCCACCAGAGCTGTGGCTTCCACCTGGGCTTTTAAGAATGAGGCCTCTGTTGAACAGATTTGCAAGGCTGCAACTTGGTCTTCACTTCATACTTTTTCCAAATTTTACAAATTTGACACTTTCGCTTCTTCGGAGGCTGGATTTGGGAGAAAGGTTCTACAGGCAGTGGTTCCTTCTGTTTAATGTTCCTGCCTTGTCCCTCCCATCATCCGTGTACTTAGCTTTGGTATTGGTATCCCATAAGTAATGGATGACCCGTGGACTGAACACACTTAACAAGAGAAAACATAATTTATGCTTACCTGATAAATTTATTTCTCTTGTAGTGTGTTCAGTCCACGGCCCGCCCTGTCTTTTTCAGGCAGGTTCTAAATTTTAAAATTATAACTCCAGTCACCACTGCACCTTATAGTTTCTCCTTTCTCGTCTTGTTTCGGTCGAATGACTGGATATGACATGTGAGGGGAGGAGCTATATAGCAGCTCTGCTTGGGTGATCCTCTTGCAACTTCCTGTTGGGAAGGACAATATATCCCATAAGTAATGGATGACCCGTGGACTGAACATACTACAAGAGAAATAAATTTATCAGGTAAGCATAAATTATGTTTTTTAAAAAAATTACGTTGGGCACTGGCAGCTGTCTGCCACTTGCGGGAGTTGAGAGGGTTTGAGAGCTGATTGGGAGGGTTGAGGAGGGACCGTTACACTGCAGAAAAATAATAATAATTAAAAGAAAAGCGCTAAACTGCATACTAGCAGACTGTCTGCCAGTACTTAAGATGGTGGGGATGATTGTGGGTGGGGGGGAGAGAGAGAGCTATTTGGGGGGGTCCAGGTGATGGGAGGTGTCATGTAGCAGGGTAATACCTACATTACTATATTATTTCTCTTACCAGCTAACTAATTAACCCCTTCACTGCAAGGAAATTTTAGCATTGTGGTGCGCAGCTGCAATTAGCTGCCTTCTAATTGCTAAAAACCAATGGCAAAGCCATACATGTCTGCTATTTCCGAACAAAGGGGATTCCAGAGAAGTTTTTACAATCATTTATGTCATGATTGCACAAGCGGTATGTAAATAATTAGTGAGAAGCCCAAAGTTTATGAAAAAGTTAACAATTTATTTTAAATGATTACATTTGCGACGGCGGCAAAATGGTGGCATGAAATATAAGTTGCTTTTGAATTTCCACTAAACATATTTCTCTTGTAAGGTGTATCCAGTCCACGGATCATCCATTACTTGTGGGATATTCTCCTTCCCAACAGGAAGCTGCAAGAGGATCACCCACAGCAGAGCTGTCTATATAGCTCCTCCCCTAACTGCCACCTACCAGTCATTCTCTTGCAGCTCTCGACAAGATCGAAGTAGCTAGAGAGATGTGGTGAATTTATGTAGTTTATCAGAAGTTTATTATTTTCAAATGGTACCGGAGTTGTACTGTTTTAGCCTCAGGCAGAAAGTTGAAGAAGAGTCTGCCTGTGGTTTTTGATGATCTTAGCAGGTTGTAACTAAGATCTATTGCTGTTCTCACAGAGATGAGGTAACTTCAGCTGGGGGAATGGCGTGCAGGGTCTCCTGCTATGAGGTATGTGCAGTTTAATTTTTTCTAGAGAAATGAATATGCTAGAAAATGCTGTTAATACCGGATTTATTTAAGGTAAGCCTGATTACAGTGATTTAATAACGACTAGTATGATGCTTGCTGTAAAAGGTAATATTCTTATTACTTTCTCACATTACTGAAAATAAGATAACGTTTGCTGGAAGTGTTTAAACGTTTTTTTCTACATATTGGTGATAAAACTTTATTGGGGCCCAGTTTTTTCCACATGGCTGGCTAGATTTTGCCTAGGGATAGTTTTTTATGGCCCTCTCACTGTGAGTACAGGTTGGGAGGGGCCTAATTTCAGGCCTAAATCGTGCAGTAGTTTTTGCAGCTTGAGACTTCCAGCTTCCCTGAAGGAGTCCCCTGAACACTTAGGACCTCTACAAAGGGTTTTTGTGCCTTCAAAAGTCGTTGTATGGGCAGGTAGGGCCACAGCAGAGCTGTGGCAGTTTGTTGTGACTGTTAAAAAACGTTTATATCGTTTTTTTTATCCGGTTTTGAAACTAAGGGGTTAATCATCCATTTGCAAGTGGGTGCAATGCTCTGTTAGTCTATTATACACACTGTAAAAAATTCTTAAGATTTACTGCTTTTTATCACTATTTTTCAATTTCTGACAAAATTTGTTTCTCTTAAAGGCACAGTACCATTTTTATTTTTTGCTTGTTTACATTTATCAAAGTGTTTTCCAAGCTTGCTGGTCTCATTGCTAGTCTGTTTAAACATGTCTGACATAGAGGAAACTCCTTGTTCATTATGTTTAGAAGCCATTGTGGAACCCCCTCTTAGAATGTGTACCAAATGTACTGATTTTACTTTGTTATAAAGATCATATTCTGTCTTTAAAAGATTTATCACCAGAGGAAAATGACAAGGGGGAAGTTATGCCGACTAACTCGCCCCACGTGTCAGAACCTTTGACTCCCGCTCAAGTGGCGCCAAGTACATCTAGCGCGCCCATGGCGTTTACTTTACAAGACATGGCGGCAGTTATGGATCATACCCTTACAGCGGTATTGTCCAAACTACCAGGGTTACAAGGAAAGCGAGACAGCTCTGGGACTAGAAAAAATACAGAGCTCTCTGACGCTTTAGTAGCTTTGTCTGTTCTCCCCTCACAATATGCAGAAGCTGAGGCAGGAGAGCTTCTTTCTGTGGGTGAGTTTTCTGACTCAGGGAAGATGCTTCAACCTGATTCTGATATGTCTACATTTAAATTTAAGCTTGAACACCTCCGCGTGTTGCTCAGGGAGGTTTTATCTACTCTGGATGACTGTGACACCATTATAGTGCCAGAGAAATTGTGTAGATTGGATAAATACTATGCAGTGCCTGTTTACACTGATGTTTTTCAAATACCTAAAAGGTTTTCAGAAATTATTACTAAGGAATGGGATAGACCAGGTGTACCGTTCTCTCCCCCTCCTATTTTTAAGAAAATGTTTCCAATAGATGCTGCTACACGGGACTTATGGCAAACGGTCCCTAAGGTGGAGGGAGCCGTTTCTACCCTAGCTAAGCGTACAACTATTCCCGTCGAGGACAGTTGTGCTTTCCTAGATCCAATGGATAAAAAGTTAGAGGGTTACCTTAAGAAAATGTTTATTCAACAAGGTTTTATTCTCCAGCCTCTTGCATGCATTGCCCCGGTCACTGCTGCTGCGGCCTTCTGGTTTGAGTCTCTGGAAGAGGCCTTACAGGTAGAAACTCCATTGGATGATATACTTGACAAGCTTAAAGCGCTTAAGCTAGCCAATTCATTTGTTTCTGACGCCGTTGTTCATTTAACCAAACTAACGGCTAAGAACTCAGGTTTTGCTATACAGGCGCATAGGGCGCTATGGCTTAAATACTGGTCAGCTGACGTTACTTCAAAGTCTAAGCTTCTCAACATTCCCTTCAAGGGGCAGACCCTATTCGGGCCTGGATGGAAGGAGATCATTTTCTGATATTACTGGAGGAAAAGGTCATGCCCTTCCTCAGGATAGGTCTAATAAATTAAGGACCAAACAAACTAATTTTCGTGCCTTTCGAAACTTTAAGACGAGCGCGGCATCAACTCCCTCTAATGCAAAACAAGAGGGAAATTTTGCCCAGTCCAAGCCGGTCTGGAGACCTAAACAGGCCTGGAACAAAGGTAAGCAGGCCAAGAAGCCTGATGCTGCCTCTAAGACAGCATGAAAGATCATCCCCCGATCCGGTAACGGATCTAGTAGGGGGCAGACTTTCTCTCTTCGCCCAGACTTGGGCAAGAGATGTCCAGGATCCCTGGGCGTTGGAAATTGTGTCCCAGGGATATCTTCTGGACTTCAAAGCTTTTTCCCCAAAAGGAAGATTTCACCTCTCACAATTATTCAGACCAGATAAAGAGAGAGGCATTCTTACATTGTGTTCAAGACCTCCTAGTTATGGGAGTGATCCACCCAGTTCCAAAGGAGGAACAGGGGCAAGGCTTCTATTCAAATCTCTTTGTGGTTCCCAAGAAAGAGGGAACCTTCAGACCAATCTTAGATCTCAAGATCCTAAACAAATTTCTCAGGGTCACATCTTTCAAGATGGAGAATATTCGAACCATCCTACCTATGATCCAGGAGGGTCAATACATGACTACCGTGGACTTAAAGGATGCTTATCTTCACATTCCGATACACAAAGATCATCATCGGTTTCTCCGGTTTGCCTTCCTAGACAGGCATTACCAGTTTGTGGCTCTTCCCTTTGGGTTAGCTACGGCACCAAGAATCTTTACGAAGGTTCTGGGGTCACTTCTGGCGGTCCTAAGGCCGCGGGGCATAGCAGTAGCCCCTTGCTTAGATGACATTCTGATACAGGCATCGAATTTCCAAATTGCCAAGTCCCATACGGACATTGTTCTGGCATTCCTGAGGTCTCATGGGTGGAAAGTGAATGAAAAGAAGAGTTCTCTATCCCCTCTCACAAGAGTTTCCTTCCTGGGAACTCTGATAGATTCTGTAGAAATGAAGATTTACCTGACAGAGGCCAGGTTGTCAAAACTTCTAAATTCCTGCCGTGTTCTTTATTCTACTTCTCGCCCTTCAGTGGCTCAGTGTATGGAAGTAATCAGCTTAATGGTAGCGGCAATGGACATAGTGCCGTTTGCCCGCCTACATCTCAGACTGCTGCAACTCTGCATGCTCAGTCAGTGGAATGGGGATTACACGGATTTGTCCCCTCTACTAAATCTGGATCAAGAGACCAGGGATTCTCTTCTCTGGTGGCTATCTCGGGTCCATCTGTCCAAAGGTATGACCTTCCGCAGGCCAGATTGGACAATAGTAACAACAGATGCCAGCCTTCTGGGCTGGGGTGCAGTCTGGAACTCCCTGAAGGCTCAGGGATCGTGGACTCAGGAGGAAGCACTCCTTCCGATAAACATTCTGCAATTAAGAGCGATATTCAATGCTCTTCAGGCTTGGCCTCAGCTAGCTGCGGTCAGGTTCATCAGATTTCAGTCGGACAACATCACGACTGTAGCTTACATCAACCATCAAGGGGGAACAAGGAGTTCCCTAGCAATGTTGCCATCTATCAGCTATCCATATCCCAGGAGTAGAGAACTGGGAGGCGGATTTTCTAAGTCAACAGACTTTTCATCCTGGGGAGTGGGAGCTCCATCCAGAGGTATTTGCACAGTTGATTCAACTTTTGGGCAAACCAGAACTGGATCTCATGGCGTCTCGTCAGAACGCCAAGCTTCCTTGTTACGGTTCCAGGTCCAGGGATCCCAAGGCAGCACTGATAGATGCTCTAGCAGTGCCTTGGTCCTTCAACCTGGCTTATGTGTTTCCTCTGCTCCCTCGTCTGATTGCCAAGATCAAACAGGAGAGAGCTTCAGTGATTTTGATAGCACCTGCGTGGCCTCGCAGGACTTGGTATGCAGATCTGGTGGACATGTCATCCTCTCCACCATGGACTCTGCCTCTGAGACAGGACCTTCTACTTCAGGTTCTTTTCAACCATCCAAATCTAATTTCTCTGTATCTGACTGCTTGGAGATTGAAAGCTTGATTTTATCAAAGCGTGGTTTCTCCGAGTCGGTCATTGATATCTTAATACAGGGGCGAAAGCCTGTCACCAGGAAAATCTATCATAAGATATGGTGTAAATATCTTCATTGGTGTGAATCCAAGGGTTGCTCATGGAGTAAAGTCAGGATTCCTAGGATATTATCTTTTCTCCAAGAAGGATTGGAGAAGGGTTTATCAGCTAGTTCCTTAAAGGGACAGATTTCTGCTCTGTCTATTCTTTTGCACAAATGTCTGGCTGAGGTTCCAGATGTTCAGGCGTTTTGTCAGGCTCGGGTTAGAATCAAGCCTGTTTTTAAACATGTTGCTCCGCCATGGATTTTAAATTTAGTTCTTCAAGGGGTTCCGTTTGAACCTTTGCATTCCATAGATATTAAGCTCTTATCTTGGGAAGTTCTGTTTTTAGTAGCTATCTCCTCGGCTCGAAGAGTTTCGGAGTTATCTGCTTTACAATGTGATTCCCCTTATCTCATTTTCCATGCAGATAAGGTAGTGTTACGTACCAAACCTGGTTTTCTGCCTAAGGTGGTATCTAATAAAAATATCAATCAGGAGATTGTTGTTCCGTCACTGTGTCCTAATCCTTCTTCAAAGAAGTCTATTACACAATCTTGACGTGGTTCTCGCTTTAAAGTTTTATTTACAAGCTACTTAAGATTTTCGTCAAATATCTGCATTGTTTGTTGTCTACTCTGGACAGAGGAGAGGCCAAAAGGCTTCGGCAACTTCTTTATCTTTTTGGCTAAGAAGTATAATCCGCTTAGCTTATGAGACTGCTGGCCAGCAGCCTCCTGAAAGAATTACAGCTCATTCTACTAGAGCGGTAGCTTCCACATGGGATTGGGGTTTAGTATAGTAACAAGATAGTAGGTAAAGTAGTACTAATGGTAAGTACCTATAGGTGCCAAATATTTTTGTAATCAACAAGCACCTGTTAGAGGGGCAATATAGCACTAAAGAGACTCATAGTAAAATGAGTTAAAAAGTCTGTAACAAAGAGTGCTTTGCCCCTACAATTATATAGATAAAATTCTCACTGAATAATATAGGAACGATTTTTAACCATTCATACTTTATCTTTATTGGTTTAACTATTCAATCATACACGTTTAAAAATACGTAAACTCTCTAGATATCAATATATAGCATATGTGTGTGAATAATACCTCTGAGAATCATGTATCATGTATCTAGATGTGAAACATTGTACTTGGTTTATATAATATCAAGCAGTCGGATACAAGCAATATTTTTTGTAGCCAGCTTTTAATAAATTCAAAAATAATGCTGTAACAAGAGGACCTGTTACTATGTGGGATGTCAGATTATGAGATTAAAGCTATCTAGCTAATACTCTATCTGTAATTATAAAGTCCTTGCTTGCACAACTTGTCAACTATTAGCACAGCTGCTCAGTGTAATAGATTATGTTTGCTTAAACGCTCTTGATAGTGTCAGAGTATATGAATATTATGATGAATATTACATATGTGTACATATATATATATATATATATATATATATGTATATTTTATACACTGTATATGTTAGATGAGAACTCAGGATTAATTAAACATGAGTTTGTTGAACACAGCTTCTAATACACGTCTATCAGGATTGACGATCAGTAGAGCCTTTTTGAAACACAAACATTTCTTTTCTAAAGGAAATAGCTCAGTGACCCTATTCATTTGACTATATATGCAGATTTTTATAACCTCAGAACATTTGGTGAGGTGAGAAAAGAATGTGTTCAAGGACCCCTTTGGAATTTGACACGTGTGATACAACAGTTCTATCTCACTGAATCTCTATTTGAAGACTTACTGCAAAAACCCCTCTTGGGGGAAGGTGACACAAATAAAATCAAATACTCATCTGCACTTCTGGCTAAACAGGAAATATGCTGTTTTAAAGACTCTTACAACTCCTCATGGATTGACCCCATGTGGTGAGTATGAGACAAAAAGTCTGGCAACTGAAGTTACTGAAAAGTTAGAATGTTAGGATAATACAGTGAAGACAAATGACTTACATTATGATTCATGATATATATATATTAAAATTAAGCACATTGTATTAGGTGGATGATTGCTGCAGGGGATATTTATATAGGAAATAAATTCAGATATACATAGAAATGATGTATATGTTTTGAAAACACAAAAGATCTTACTTAGCCTCTGTGTGTTTAAAAACATGAATAGATGTTTATGGACCTGAAGAGAAGTGATTATTAACATTTATTTTCTTATTTCAGATCTACATAGACAGGATTCACTTGGAATACAGTACAATACTGAATTAAAAATAAGCTATTATTCACATGTAAATGCCAGAATACTGATAAAATTATAATGCATTTTAAGCTAATAATTAGCAGTGTTAAATTACCTTAATATAATAAAATGTTAATAATATAACATATTTGGTATCAGAATAATCAGAAAAAATAACCTAATATTAACCATCTGTAATTGGGGTTATATATGATTAATGCAGAGAGTGTGATCTGATTAAATAACCATTTTATAAAAAAAAAAATTAACTTGCTTAAAAATGTCAGAAATGCTGTATTGTATTGCTATGTTGTACTGTATGCTGCCACCTGGTGTTATGTTGCGAGAACTACAGCCAGAAGGTTCTTTCTGGCTGTTAAAAATGAAATTTCCAAGGGCCAATCCGATTTAGACTTCCCAGATAACCAATGGGAAGGTCAGCTCCCGTAGTGCCACCCACATGATGTCATCAATGATTATATAATGGGAGTGTTGAATGCACAAGAGAGAGTTGTCTGTAACTTGTTGAAAATTAGTGATCTGATTTTGGCTGCGATATACCTGAAAAAAAAAAGTTCACTTCAGCAAGGAGCTTAAAACTTATCCTTGATTTGTGCAAAAACCTTCTTTCAAATGAGATGACCTAAAGACCGCTACGAATTGGTTCAAAATTGGTGAAGTATATTGTATTTTAAATTGGTAGTTATAAGCCTAGGTTTTGTTCAAATCTGTGTCTGAATTGGCTAAGTAACTCATCTATACAAGTTCTGATATTGTCGGTTAATTTTGTATTAGGATAAATTGCAGTTAAATAGCAGAATATATATTTTATCCTATTGTTTTATAAACACTGTTTAGAATTGTATTGCTTGGATGTTAAAGGTTTTTAGTCCCATTGTGTTAAATAAATAAGGCTGAATTGTGAAGGTATATTGTTCTGGGTTTTGTAAGAAGAATAGCATATCTTAAGAGTTGGTTCTAACGCATATAAACTTTTATTTAGTTTCCTTTTATTGCAAATATAGTTCAATATGTTTATGGATATTAACTAAATAAAAGAATTCAGATATTTATATTAATTGTATGGTCTAGTAGGTGCATGGTTGATAAGGGTTTCTATTTCTTTGTATTGTGTTTATAACCCTGCCATAAACTTATATATATTATTTGGATAGCACTGCTAAGATTTTCATAAATATACTGACATAATAATTGGAGGCATTGCATGAGATTTAATAATATCCATCATAATTGATATAATATATTTGTAAGTAAATAGAAATTATTATAAAGGAGAAAAAAAAATAAATTCATATTTCGATATTAATATTTTGAAGATATAATTTTTTTTGAAAAGTTGAAATATTAATTTTCATATTTCGAGATTGACATTAATATCTTGAAATATTATTAAAGATTAATTTTGAAAAATTAATAAAAATATTAATTTTTCATATTTCAAAATTAATCAAAAATATTGATTTTTCATATTTTCAAAGTTAATCAAAAATATTAATTTCTCATATTTTGGAATATTAATTTTTCATATTTCAAAATTAATAATATTTTTTTTGAAATATAAAAATTTTCCTTCTCTCTTTTTATTGGCAAAAATTGTATTAGCGTTTTAGTTTAACTAAGTACTAAACCAATATAATAATGTCTGTAGCCAGAAGTGACTCATTTAATTCTATACATAGCAATGAAATTGGTCCCATAACCATACCTATTACTAAAGGTCAGGTCCTTAAGAAAGATATCTTAAGTTACATTAAAGGGAAGTTAAATATTGCTGGTGAATTAAATGATTTTGTGGATATGCTTGAAACTAGGGCTAAAAATATTACCGTTAATAATAATATGTGGAATGAAGAGAATGAATTCTTCCAGGAATTATTAATGATTAATCAATGCAAAGATCCCAAAAAGCGAGAAAAACTAATACTAAAATCTTGGCCCCTTTTAATATGCATAATTGACGAAATGTCGTTTTGTGTCACAGACAAACGATTGCAAATACAGGAGCTAGAAAATAGTATTCGTTCCTCGCGCAGACGCGAAGAGGGTTTAAAAATAGCCAAAAATAAAATGGATGAATTTGCCCAAAACCTAGCCACCTTAGATAAGCACAATATGGACTTAATCGCGCAGATACAAGATTTAAATAAACAGCTTGCGCAAAGCCAGAGAGAATTAAGCGATTTAAAAAGGTCATATCGCCATAATGAAAACCCCTATATTAGCAATGAGAATAATACAGATAATGCTAACTCCTTTAGCGAACGCGTCAGGGACGAGGTACGAAAATATATAGAACAACATAGACAAATGACCCCTAACGGGTCAGAAGTAGATTTCCCAAATAGACAATCCCCTCAGGATGTAAATCCAGAGGACAGCTGTAGCGCAGCTGATGCGGGGGAGGGAAACTCTAACAGAGAATCCCAAAATAAGTCTGATAAAGTCTATGATTCCCATAAAATAATCACTTTCGTACAACGCGCAGTACCTATATTCTCCAATAAGGGAACAACATCTGTAATTGATCATTTACAGGCTTTTGAAAATGCGTTAGCTATAATGAATGTTACAAGTGAGAAATTGAAAATTGAATTTCTACCTTGGGTATTTGACAGTAAGCATCACAAATTCTTTGCCTCACTAAAGGATATGAATATTCATTCCTGGAATGGGGTAAAACAACAATGCAGAAAAGAATTCGGGCAATATCGCACTAAAACTGCCGCGAAAATAGCGGTATATGGTTTAAAGTGTCGTGCGAATCAGAGTCCAGTCGAATTCCTTTCTGTATTGAAAAATGCGTACAGTATGGCTGAAGATAATCCCAGATTTGATGGCTCAGAATTTGTAAATTTATTTTTTGAAGCATTGCCTACACCCATCAAAATTAACTTAGCTAGAGATTTTGATGAGGACTGCTCATTGGAATGGCTGATCAAAGAGAGTACAAAATTATACTCTATTCAGCAGTCCAGTGAGCAGGGGGTTAAAAAGGAATCAAAACCCAAAATTGTAGCAGAAACTAGGGTGTCACCTAAACCCCTCAATTTGGAGTCTAACAAGAGAACTTATGCAGAGGTGGCCAGTCAAAACAGGCCATCTCCACAGAGGTTTAATTCTGCCCCTCCCCCTACACAGGTTGAGGCGCAGGGAGACTATAACCAAAGTGGGGGACATAATCAGGTGAATAATTACTCACAAAGAGAATACTCACCAAATAATTGGTATCCGCGCAAGGGTAGATACAATAGACGGCGAAGATATTCTCAGGGTAACCAGACACCCCAGGTATATAATGCTCCCCAAAGTACTAATGCTGAACAAGCTGAACCCCAGGGGCAACCACGCCAGAATAGAAATAGTGGCCCTGATTCTGAGGGAACCCAATGGTCCAGGAATCAGTACAATGGGGCACCAAGAAATAGGCCCAGGGGTAGAGGTAACTTGTACAATCAGGTAGATATGCTGTTTACCCAATTAAATCGGTTGAGCGAACAAATCGCTAATATGAGTCAAAAATCTACGGCTCAGCAACCGAACAATACTTTTTTAGGGGTACAGCCAGTGGTCAGCAGTGGACCACAGGCACAGTCATAAATACTGCAGTATCACCTGAAGGGGAGGGGAGAGATATACAAAATGTAGTAATAAATATCAATGATACTAATTATGTTATCTCCCCACAGACCGGAAACGGACAAATTAGCTGTGACAATGAGCGACATCAGCCGGAAAAAGTTAACAAATCTCTTCCTTTGCAGCTCTCTCTTAACCTTGTTTCCACAGATGCAGTACAAAAGAATCCAGCCGACCCTGTCATAGAGGAAACAGGTAGGTATGAAGCTTCTTCTGCATCGGAAAGCATGGCAAACTCAGGTAATACGTGGCGAAGCCCACAAATGTATGAGAATGCAAATTTTATGTGTGAAATGATAGAAACTGCAGGAAGATATTATGTACTAGTTGAGCTGCAAGATTCAGTCTCCAACCCTATCAGGGGATTAATTGACACTGGGTCACAGGCAACTATCCTATCCCACAGATACTACACACAGCTAAATGAGCTAACACCCCACAAACCTAAAATAAAAGAATTTGACGGTTCTCTAATAGGTGTTGGGGGTGACTCCCTAAAAGTTTACGGTACTGCCTGGTTAAAATTTAAATTGGGGAACAGGGTCATAAGACACCCTGTCATTATAGTGGATCTGCCAACTGATCGTTTAATTATTGGTAGTGATCTCCTGAAACGATTAAGCACCATAATTGATTGCATAAATAATGTAATTTGGTCGCAAGTTAAACGGCCTATCAATTATGAAAAATCTGGTATATCTCACGCCCGACATAGCTGTCACGTGGTGGAAGAGAAACCAGATGCTGTGGAGATTCATTTCAGGAATAACTCTGCACCTGAAATCACTATTCTACAAATAGACGATCAGACTCCTTTTAGTGGCTCTGATGGTAATACTTTTAAAATTTCGCCTGGAAAGATAGCGAATATTTCCCTAGATGGCGATGTATTAACCATATCACTCCACAAGGGGGATCATAAAATCCCTAAGGGGGGAGGCCACACTCAATACCTCACAGGGATTGAGAGAGTTAAAGAGGATCTATTTATCCCTATACAAGTGCATGACCTTGGTAAAACCGAGTATGCTAAAATAAACTTAAAACAGGAAGCTAGCTATATAAGCGAAGGTTTATTAGCGCAGATAGCTGAACCTAAAGTGATTAAATATCTTTCTCCCCAAGACCACAGTGTCAGCAACCTGGATGACAGGTCTGAAAGCTATAACATCACCGCTAAGTGCTTATTATCTATCTCTATAGGAAATAAGTCAGTGAAGCACCTGTTTTTAGTTTTAAATACTCCCCATAATCAAATATACATTGGCAATGATATCTTACATAGATATGCCATACAAATAGATTTGATTAATTCTTGCCTCTGGAGCAGGTTAAAGGGGGACCCTGAAGTATTTCAGGATGAAAATGCAGCCCTGAAATCAAACCAGCAATTGCCATATGCTGTGAATATGCAGGTATCTAGCGATGTCATAATTCCTGCTGGGGCTGATAAATTTCTTTTACCCTTACAGGTAAAGAGAGGTCAGAAATTAAAAACTTCTGAAACACTGATTTGCCTCTCCCATAGAATACAAAATCTGGGTGTCTCAGTAACCTACACTCCTATGGTGAATATTGGAACTGTTCCAATAAATATTATTGTGCATAACATGACCCCACAGGATATAACATTATCCAAGGGAACTACCATAGGATATGCACTGGAATCAAGTTATTACACTTTTGGATTCCAGAATAATGTAATTGGGCTAATACCTGAAGGATACCTAACTGAAGAACAATTAATAGAACAATCCTTTGCATCTATGCCAGAGGGTCTATTTAATATTCAGTCTATTTATCCCTTCAGCTCAGAGGAAGGCATCTGTAAAATTGAAGAAGCCTCTCTAGTGTTTGATCAGCCAATCAAACAGCAAGATTACCCCAATACCCAGAGTCATGGGAGCAATGTAAATTATAATCAAGGGGATCTCACCTCTAGACTGGAAGAAGCCTATGAAATAGGACAGCCTGAAATCTTTCCAGGATTTCAGCAAATAGTCGAAGAGCAAATATCCTTAGCTAATGGCTGTTCCAGCGATGATGAACGCCAACAGCTGCGAGAACTCCTGATGGAGTACAAGGATATTTTTGCTAAGGATTCTTATGACTGTGGTACTACAGACTTGCACATTGCAAGAATACAAACAGATCCCGATGCACCACCTGTATTTGTCAAACAATACAGACTTCCCTTAGCCTCATATGATTCTCTTGCAGAGATCATAAGGAATTTGGAAGAAAGAGGTATTATCAGACAGGTGCACAGCTCTTATAATAATCCTATTCTAGGTGTCCTTAAGCCCAATGGACAATGGCGTTTGTGTGCTGACTTAAGACAGCTAAACAAACGAGTATACATGTCTGGCTGGCCTGTACCATACATTGACCAGTGCCTAGCACAAATGCAGGGATCCAAAATATTCACTGCCATTGATTGTGCACAGGGATATTGGACCATAAAGGTACATGAAGAGGACCAATATAAGCTAGCATTCTCCTTCCAAAAGGTTCAGTATGCATTCCAGAGACTTCCATTTGGATACATAAATTCTGGACATGAATTTGCTGTATTCATGCATAAGGCTATGCCTGACGCACTGGAAAGGGGGACCTTATCTTATGTTGATGATGTTTTAATCAAAAGCACAGACTTTGAAAAACACATCGCAGAGCTTAAACACGTCCTCAGCCAACTTAAAAGGGCAGGTGTCAAATTATCCCTGCAAAAAGCTCAATGGTGCCGCACTCGTGTAAACTTCTTGGGACATGAAGTTACTTCTGACGGATTAAATCCCCAGAAGAAAAAGGTAGAAGCGATAGTGAATTCTAAAAACCCAACTAACTTAAAGGAATTGAGATCATTCCTGGGTATGACAAATTATTCTCGCAAATTCATTGATAATTATGCGGAATTAACTAAACCACTACTACTTCTTCTGAAGAAAGATGTGAAATGGCACTGGAGTGAGTCTCAAGAGACAGCCATCAGAGAGCTGAAGAGAAAACTCACTCAAGCACCTTGCTTAGTGTACCCTGAAGGTGGTAAACCTTTCTACTTAGAAACAGGGTACACAGATGTAAGCATGAGTGCTGTGTTATACCAAAAGCATGATAATTTGAACAAAGCCATTGCTTATGCGAGCAAAAATCTATCCCCAGTAGAAATAAAGTTTAACGATTGCGAAAAAGCCCTCTTATCTACTGTATGGGCTCTACAAAATTTCCGCAGCTATATACAGGGCGAGAAAATTATTGTAGAAACGGCCCACCAGCCTTTGCTATATTTGCAAAGTGAGAGAATAAGAGATGGGAATTTGTCTAATAGCCGCATAACAGCGTGGACTCTTTCCTTACAAGGCTGGCCCTTAGAAATTCGCTACAAGCAGAATAAAAAGAATCCAGTCGCGCAAGGGCTTGCTGAGCTCCACGACTGTACTGCTAGAGATCCTGGGGAAGAATTATCAGAAGATGATTTTCTGGAAGAACAATTGCTTTCCCCATATAAAATGTACAATGAGGACCATTGTCAAACATTACCTTGGGTATATGTTGATGGTTGTTCTTACCATGCCACTATTGATAATGAGCGCAGATTAGTCGCTGGCATTGGTATAAGTGGGGCAAACGGATTCTCAAATATATCTGTAGGTTTCAACATTGGACCAAGATCCAGTCAAGTTGCAGAACTAACTGCTGTTTTCAAAACCATTGAAATGGCTATTGAACATGGTATTCATGAATTTGTGATCATAACTGACTCAAATTATGTGCGTGACAGTTTTGTTGAATACCTGCCAACTTGGAAAAGAAATGGCATGCAGAAAAGCAATAACAAACCAGTCAAGCATGGCAAATTGTTCTGCGAGATTGATAATCTGGTAGTATCCAATGATTTAACCATACACTGGAAAAAGACCAAGGGTCATTCCAGAGTTTTAGGTCCTGATAAGGAAGGCAATGACCTTGCGGACTCATTAGCCAAACAAGGAGCCATAACTGGAGAACTCCTTAATATTGAACACTTAATGGGTGCAATTCAGGTAGAAGCCATTACCAGAAACCAGGCAAAACAACAGAGTGAGCCTAACTTGGTACAATGGAGTCAGGATTCTCCTAGTGAGGACCTGATCACTAGTCAAAAAGAAGACCCCATTGTAGGCATCTTCTATAAACACATAGAAGATCCTGAAAGCAACCCCATCTCAAAAGATGATTATATTGGCAAAGAAGATCTGAGAATCTTAATAAAATCTAAATCACAATTCAAATTACAGGATGGTTTGTTAATTAGAACCTCCAAAACTGGCATCCAACAGTGGGTAGTACCCACCAAGTTCAGAGGTCTAATGCTTCAACATGCCCATGATGCTCCCACATCTGGTCATCGCGGTGCCAAACTCACGTACGAAATATTGCGTGACTACGCTTTTTGGCCACACATGTTGAAAGATGTTCAAACCTACTGTCAAGGGTGTTTAATCTGTCCACAGTTCCAACCCACTGCACCAACACATAGAGCGCCATTGCAGAAAAGGGGGATGGTAATGCCATGGTCAGATATACAAATTGATTTTATTGGCCCGGTAACAAGATCATCAAGAGGTAACAAATACATGTTAACCATAACATGCCTGTTCACTAAATGGGTAGAGTGCATTAGTGCACCTAACAATAGTGCTGAAACATGTGCAGCATTGCTCATCAACCATGTATTTTCCAGATTTGGTTTGCCCCAAAGAATCGAATCAGATCGGGGGACCCACTTCACTAGCGAAGTGATGACAAAAATGTGGAAAATACTAGGGGTTAAAAGAAAGCTCCATATTGCTTATAGAGCTGCCTCAAGTGGTGGTGTAGAGCGTTACAACCAATCCATTGTTAAAATCCTCAAAAAGTTTGTGAGTGAAACAGGTAAAGACTGGGATATAAAACTACCTCTAGTCTTAATGGCATTAAGAGCAACTCCAAGTAGTGCTACCAAGATGTCACCTTTTGAGCTGATGACTGGTAGAAGAATGGTTCTACCTCAGCATCTGCTGTACCGTACATCAGACCAAAATTTGATAAACGCTGCCAATACACATCAATATGTGGAAAACTTAAGAAAGCACCTGCAATATGCCTTTGCATTTGCTCAAAGGAATTTAGAAAGAGCCGCAACTGCCACTAAAACCTATTATGATCTCAAAACATCCAAAAAGGAATATGAAATAAATGATAAAGTTTATCTTTATAACTTTGGAAGAGATCAGGTTAGGGAGAAGAAATTTCTTCCCTCATGGAAAGGTCCTTTTGTCATTACTGACAAAATATCTCCAGTGGCCTATAAAATACGGATCCCCAAAAATGAAGGTTTCATAGATAAATGGGTACATATAAATCAACTGCGGGCATGTCATCCCAGGTCCCAACTACAAGTCATAGAGGGAGAATGAAGTGTCATATCCCCAAATGCACTAAAGACATACTGTAATTTAAAGATGCCTAACTGATAAACATGAAAGCTCAAAATAACAAACTTTCTTCATAAGAGACTGTCTATGAGGTATACGGTTGATCCTCATCAAATACCACTGACTTTAAGCCAATTCAAATACATGTGTCCTACATCTATTTGAAGTTGGAAGGGGGATTTATGTCAGAGTATATGAATATTATGATGAATATTACATATGTGTACATATATATATATATATATATATATATATGTATATTTTATACACTGTATATGTTAGATGAGAACTCAGGATTAATTAAACATGAGTTTGTTGAACACAGCTTCTAATACACGTCTATCAGGATTGACGATCAGTAGAGCCTTTTTGAAACACAAACATTTCTTTTCTAAAGGAAATAGCTCAGTGACCCTATTCATTTGACTATATATGCAGATTTTTATAACCTCAGAACATTTGGTGAGGTGAGAAAAGAATGTGTTCAAGGACCCCTTTGGAATTTGACACGTGTGATACAACAGTTCTATCTCACTGAATCTCTATTTGAAGACTTACTGCAAAAACCCCTCTTGGGGGAAGGTGACACAAATAAAATCAAATACTCATCTGCACTTCTGGCTAAACAGGAAATATGCTGTTTTAAAGACTCTTACAACTCCTCATGGATTGACCCCATGTGGTGAGTATGAGACAAAAAGTCTGGCAACTGAAGTTACTGAAAAGTTAGAATGTTAGGATAATACAGTGAAGACAAATGACTTACATTATGATTCATGATATATATATATTAAAATTAAGCACATTGTATTAGGTGGATGATTGCTGCAGGGGATATTTATATAGGAAATAAATTCAGATATACATAGAAATGATGTATATGTTTTGAAAACACAAAAGATCTTACTTAGCCTCTGTGTGTTTAAAAACATGAATAGATGTTTATGGACCTGAAGAGAAGTGATTATTAACATTTATTTTCTTATTTCAGATCTACATAGACAGGATTCACTTGGAATACAGTACAATACTGAATTAAAAATAAGCTATTATTCACATGTAAATGCCAGAATACTGATAAAATTATAATGCATTTTAAGCTAATAATTAGCAGTGTTAAATTACCTTAATATAATAAAATGTTAATAATATAACATATTTGGTATCAGAATAATCAGAAAAAATAACCTAATATTAACCATCTGTAATTGGGGTTATATATGATTAATGCAGAGAGTGTGATCTGATTAAATAACCATTTTATAAAAAAAAAAATTAACTTGCTTAAAAATGTCAGAAATGCTGTATTGTATTGCTATGTTGTACTGTATGCTGCCACCTGGTGTTATGTTGCGAGAACTACAGCCAGAAGGTTCTTTCTGGCTGTTAAAAATGAAATTTCCAAGGGCCAATCCGATTTAGACTTCCCAGATAACCAATGGGAAGGTCAGCTCCCGTAGTGCCACCCACATGATGTCATCAATGATTATATAATGGGAGTGTTGAATGCACAAGAGAGAGTTGTCTGTAACTTGTTGAAAATTAGTGATCTGATTTTGGCTGCGATATACCTGAAAAAAAAAAGTTCACTTCAGCAAGGAGCTTAAAACTTATCCTTGATTTGTGCAAAAACCTTCTTTCAAATGAGATGACCTAAAGACCGCTACGAATTGGTTCAAAATTGGTGAAGTATATTGTATTTTAAATTGGTAGTTATAAGCCTAGGTTTTGTTCAAATCTGTGTCTGAATTGGCTAAGTAACTCATCTATACAAGTTCTGATATTGTCGGTTAATTTTGTATTAGGATAAATTGCAGTTAAATAGCAGAATATATATTTTATCCTATTGTTTTATAAACACTGTTTAGAATTGTATTGCTTGGATGTTAAAGGTTTTTAGTCCCATTGTGTTAAATAAATAAGGCTGAATTGTGAAGGTATATTGTTCTGGGTTTTGTAAGAAGAATAGCATATCTTAAGAGTTGGTTCTAACGCATATAAACTTTTATTTAGTTTCCTTTTATTGCAAATATAGTTCAATATGTTTATGGATATTAACTAAATAAAAGAATTCAGATATTTATATTAATTGTATGGTCTAGTAGGTGCATGGTTGATAAGGGTTTCTATTTCTTTGTATTGTGTTTATAACCCTGCCATAAACTTATATATATTATTTGGATAGCACTGCTAAGATTTTCATAAATATACTGACAATAGCAATATATAGCCAGGGGTGTAGAAATTTTAAAAAAATCTACTTGTCCAATGGACTAAAGTGGGAGCTTAATCTACTTGCCCCTCATGACAATCTACTTGTCCTAATACACAAAATAATGTTACTTATTTTTAAACAACTAGGGCACCTAAAGATAAATACTGAATACATGAATTGATTTGTCCTGATCTTGGGAACACACATGCCTAGGATTTAAATATTTTTGAGGAATTCTGGGCCTCATACTTATTGTTAACTCTTATTTTAAAAATCTAAAAGGGGTCCTGAGGTTAGACAAGCGGCATACAATGTGCACCTTGAGTGAATGAGACACTTAGTGACAGTTGTGTATTTTGTAAATCACTGTCATGAGGAGGTTAAATAAAAAACTAACCCCTTACGGTGCAAAGCAGATCTGCAGCTCATCTGCAGATAATCACCATAAGGGGTTAATTTTTTATGGGAATAACAATAAAATAATTATGTAATAACATGTATTTGTGTGTGTGTGAGGTTAGTGTTTGTTAATGCCACTGTATGTGTAATATTAGTGTTTGTGTGTGAGCACAATGTAAGTAAATATGATTTATCTTTTTTCTTTGTGTAATATCAGTATGAACAGTGTTTCTCACAAATTTATGGATTCACTCACAAACAAAGATTCATACACACATTTACAGATAAAACCCAAATACAGTCCCAGATACCCCCAATCACAAATTCATACACACACATCCCTGGGTGTTTTTTTTTTTTTTTTAAATAAAGAGAAAAAAATCCCTTTGATTTTAAATTATTTGCCATTTGCAGTTCAATTTTTATTTAATATATTGCAGAACCTTCAATATATTAAAAAGTATTCCCTCTCTGGTAGTCTAGTGGGTGGGCATTTGGTCTGCACCTCTGTCTGGTGCTGGTTGGCTCTCAGTGATGTGAGTCAGTACATGCTGCACTCACACTGAGAGCCGGAACCAAGAGGGGAGCGATTAGAATGGTCTGCACCAGACAGAGGTGTAGACCAAATGCTCCCGCACTAGACTAGTAGGGAGGGAATACTTTTTATTTAATATATTGCAGGATCTGCAATATATTAAATAAAAAGTGAACTTCTAGCGCGTCCTAACATGGCTTCCTGAGCCACCCTGCATAAGAAAAATATCAGAACGCCATAACACAGCTTCCTGCCCCGCATAAGAAAACTATCAGCGCTCCCTAACATGGCTTCCTGAGCCGCCCTGAATAAGTCAATGGTCCCTGATGCCTCCGTCCCCATTTGGAGATTTACCCATTATCCCAGTTTGCCTGACTGTATGGAGGGGGCAGTTGGCACCTCCAGTTGTCAGGCTCTCGTATGGGACTCGCTGGCCAGGTCCCCGAAGCTAAATAATACAGTACCTCATGCTGCAGCATACCGGGATATGTAGATACCAGGTTCAGCCTAGCCACAGCGATTGTCTACACAAACTTACGCCACATGCAGAGGGTACAATGGAAATAGCATATAGTTACAAGCGTAGTTCAGATTCACAAACCCAAACAGTTCATTGTGTCATGGATAGCACTGGGTTATGAAAATAATTTAACATTCTGTGTTTGCTGATACTCATGGTTAGTTCCCTTAATGCTACCCTAGTTAGACATATATGTTTCCACACATAGTTAACTCTCTTGGTCTGTGACTAGGTCTGGTACACTGCTAGGCCGCAGCAGGGCTAAAGGTGGGGAAAATCCACACTGCATGTCCCGGGCGTTGGACGATATTAATTACGCATCCCTGTATAGCAGAGGTGTATAAATAGTACCTCTAAGAATCATGTATCTAGATGTGAAACATTGTTTTTGGTTTGTATAATATCAAGCAGTTAGATACAAACAGTATTTTTTGTAGCCGGCTATTAATAAATTCAGAAATAATGCTGTAACAAGAGGACCTGTTAATATGTGGGATGTCAGATTGTGAGATTAAAGCTATCTAGCTAATACTCTATCTGTAATTATAAAGTCCTTGCTTGCACAGTTAAGTTTAGCACAGCTGTTCAGTGTAATAGATTCTGTCTGCTTAAGCCCCTTCTATAGCGGGGGCTAGATTAACATTTAACTACAAAATAAATTGTTTGTATCTGACTGCTTGATATTATACAAACCAAGTACAATATTTCACATCTAGATACATGGTTCTCAGAGAGATTATTCACACACCTATGCTATATATTGATATTTAGAGAGTTTAGGTGTTTTTAAACGTGTGTATGATTAAATAATTAAACAATAAAGATAAAGTATGAATGGTTAAAAATTGTTCCTGTATTATTCAGTGAGAATTTTTTCTATATAATTGTAGGGGTAAACTTTGTAACTCATTTTTCTATAAGGATTGGGGTTTAGCTGTGTCCACATCAATCTCTTGAGTAAGAGTAGTGGTGGCTTTTAAGCAGTTAGAAAGTGGTGAGGCGGTCCTTGCATTGTTTTCTAACATATTTGCTGCCCTCGGTATAGAAAGCCAGAGTTGGTTACTCTGTTCTTTATTTTTCTACAGGTCTCTGAGTATGTGTCCTTTCACGCCTTGTGAGCTGTCTTCCTGCCTGACAAATAGATTTGCAGGTAAGTGCTTTTGTCTTCTAGGTACTGGAGACTTGCACTATCTATTTTAACTCTGCATTAATTTAATGGGACATTTGCAGGCACTATTTGTATGTGAAAAGAGACTGGGTTAACAGCCTTCCTTATAGGTTTGGGAGGGCCTTAAACCTTATGGCTATATGATTTTAATTTCATAACATTTCACGTGGGGAATGTTTTAAACGGTTACTCTGTTTTTTACTTCAGAGTATGAAATGCACACTTTTTTTCTTATTGCGCAGTTTCTTTTGATGCTGTTCACGTGACCTCCCGACGGAGTGCTGTGAGTTTCTCTTGGTTGCGGCTGTGAGATATCGTCTGGCCGACTGGAGGGTCCTTAGTTCATTCAGTCTCTGAAGGTTACGGTAGTGCACTTCAGCTACTGAGGTGTATTTTTTATTTATTTGCCTAGCGTTTTGAAGAAAAAAACTTTTTTTTTCTTAAAGTGACATTCCTTGCTTTTTGGGCCTTTATCAGCTATGGATAATGAACAGGAGTCTGTTCCTTTTGATAAATGCTTATTATGTTTGGAGGCATAAATTATCTTACCTATGTAATTTTGTTTCTCATGTTTAGAAAAAACATTAAAATGTTAAGTTATTTGTTTCTGAGCCTTATGTCTCTCAGGATGATGCTGTTCAGGCAGTGCCACGGCTTTCTCCTCACACGTTCCAAGCCTCAACAGCTTCACATACAGTGGTCTGCAGTTCTTCTCAGCCTCCTGGAGGAGTTTATTTGCCAATTGTTTTTTTGCGCACAGATATCTTCTGCGGTATCTGCTTTTCCCATGATGGGGAAGCGCATGAGGAAATCTAAACATTTTTCTAAGGTGTCTGTCCAGTCTGCTGCTGTGCAGGTTGACCTCCCACATAAGTCTGATGAGGAGGATACCTCGGTAGCTTCTAAAGGTGAATTCTCAGATTCGGACAGTATAAATCCTTTGACTGATTCTGAACTTCAGATTTAAGCTTGAATACCTTCATTTACTGCTAAAGGAGGTACTGGCTACTTTGGATGACTCCGATTCTTCTGTTGCTGTCAACCCTAAGAAATCTAGTAAGCTTAACAGATACTATGATGTTCCTTCCTCTGTGACCGTGTGTCGGAGATCATTGCACAGGAATGGGATAAGCCAGGGATACCTTTCTCCCCATCTCCCGTTTTTAAAAAGATGTTTCCTGTTGCTGACTCCATTCGAGACTCATGGCGCACAGTGTCTAAAGTAGAAGGGGCTATTTCTACTCTGGCTAAGAGAACACAGATTCCTATTGAGGATAGCTGTTCTTTTAAGGATCCCGTGGACAAAAAGCTGGAGGCTTATTTAAAGAAAATGTATGTTCATCAGGGTCTACAATGGCAAACTGCAGTTTGTATTGCCACAGTAACAAGTGCAGCATCTTATTGGTGTGATGCTTTGTCTGAATTGATTTTAGAGGAGACTCGGTTGAAGGAGATTCAAAATAGGATTAAAGCTCTCAAGCTAGCTAAATCCTTTATCTCTGATGCTAACATGCAAGTCATTAGACTAGGAGCCAAGATCTCTGGCTTTACTGTCCTAGCCCGCAGGGCTTTGTGACTGAAATCTTGGTCAGCTGATGTTACCTCCAAGTCTAAGCTCCTGTCGCTACCTTACAAGGGTAAGACCCTGTTTGGTCCTGGTCTGGCGGAGATAATTTCTGAAATTACGGGTGGAAAGGGGTCCTTTCTACCACAAGCCAAGAAGAATAGACCTAAGGGACGTCAGAGTTCTAGTTTTCGTTCCTTTAGTAACTTCAAGGATCAAAATTCTTCCTCTCCCTGCTCCAAGCAGGAGCAGTCCAAGTCCTCTTGAAGACCCAATCAGACTTGAAATAAGGGGAAGCAATTAAAAAATCCCTCATCTAAGACTAAGTCAGCATGAAGGGTCTGGTATTGGATCAAGTGGGGGGCAGACTTTCCTTGTTTCGTCAAGCATGGATATAAGATGTCACAGATCCTTGGGCTGTGGACATAGTATCTCAGGGTTACACAATAGAATTCAAATCTCCTCCTCCCTGGGATAGATTTCTTCTCTCAAGGTTATCTGTGGATCAGGTAAAAAGAGAGCCATTCTTAAGCTGCGTTCAAGATTTTTCCTCACTGGGAGTGATTGTTCCAGTTCCAGTAAGAGAACAGGGTCTATGATTTTTTTCAAATCTGTTTGTGGTTCCCAAAAAACATAATTTATGTAAGAACTTACCTGATAAATTAATTTCTTTCATGTAATTGGCAAGAGTCCATGAGCTAGTGACATATGGGATATACAATCCTACCAGGAGGGGCAAAGTTTCCCAAACCTCAAAATGCCTATAAATACACCCCTCACCACACCCACAATTCAGTTTAACGAATAGCCAAGTAGTGGGATGATAGAAAAAAAGAGTAAAAAGCATACAAAAAAGAGGAACTGGAAATATAATTGTGCTTTTATACAAAAAATCATAACCACCAGAAAAAGGGTGGGTCTCATGGACTCTTGCCAATATGAATGAATTTAATTTATCAGGTAAGTTCTTACTTAAATTATGTTTTCTTTAATGTAATTGGCAAGAGTCCATGAGCTAGAGACGTATGGGCTAGAAATACCCAAGATGTGGAAGTCCACAGAAGAGTCACTAGAAAGGGAGGGATAAAATAAAAAACAGCCATTTTCCGCTGAAAAAATTTAATCCACAAAAAATAAGTTTTTCTTAAAAATTGAAAGAAAAAAACTTAAAACATTAGCAGAAGAATCAAACTGAAACAGCTGCCTGAAGAACTTTTCTACCAAAGACTGCTTCAGAAGAAGCAAATACATCTAAATGGTAAAATTTAATAAATGTATGCAAAGAAGACCAAGCTTCATTCTTAAAAGCCCAAGAAGTGGAGACTGATCTAGTAGAACGAGCTGTGATCCTCTGAGGTGGGGACTGTCCCGCCTCCAAATAAGCTTTATGAATCAAAAGCTTTAACCAAGATGCCAAAGAAAAAGCAGAAGCTTCCTGAACTTTCCTAGAACCAGAGAAGACAACAAATAGACTAGAAGTCTTTCTGAAATCTTTAGTAGCTTCAACATAATATTTCAAAGCTCTTACAACATCCAAAGAATGCAAAGATCTTTCAAGAGCATTCTTGGGATTAGGACACAAGGAAGGAACAACAATTTCCCTACTAATGTTGTTAGAATTCACAACCTTAGGAAGAAATTTAAATGAAGTTCGCAAGACAGCCTTATCCTGATGGAAAATCAGAAAAGGAGACTCATGAGAGCAGACAATTTGGAAACTCTTCTAGCGGAAGAGATAGCTAAAAGGAACAACACTTTCCAAGAATGTAGTTTAATATCCAAAGAATCCATAGGCTCAAAAGGAGGAGCCTGCAAAGCCTTCAAAACCAAATTAAGACTCCAAGCGGGCATGGAGAGTCCACGACCCCACCCTTAAGATTAGACAGTATTTTTTACTAAACCTCAGGCACCTCTACTACTCTGTGTTATCTTCTTTTCCATTTCCCTTCCGCTGAATGACTGGGGGTTATGGGTAAGGGAAGTGACACTTAACAGCTTTGCTGAGGTGCTCTCTGCCTCCTCCTGCTGGCCAGGTGTGAATATCCCACTAATAATTGGAATGACGTCGTGAAATTTATCAGGTAAGCATACATTTTAATATTTTTTAACTAGGCCCATTTTGGTATTTTCTCCTGAGAAATTCAAAGTATGTTTTAGAAGGGTATTTGGGAGACCGTTAGTTATTGCATTCTGGAATCCAGTAGACAATTGATGTTCTCTCTAACAGAGAGTTGGATTGAGTCAGTTCACTGTGTTCTGCATGAAAGCTCAATAGGGTCATAATAGGAGTATTATATAATGCCCTACAAAAGCGTTGAGAGGCAAAAAGTTAGAAGAGTTTTCAAAATGAAAGGGACATTAAAGTGCAAAAAGAAAATGTTTTAATGTGTTACAGCAATGTATTGCACTGTTGCTTGTAATTGTGTGTACAAGCATATATTTTGAAAGTCTATTAAAATTGTTAAAATTGCATGTTCTGTCTGAACCATGAAAGAAAGTTTTAATTTTGACTTTCATGTACCTTTTAATTATCTTTGTTTATAATTTTGAAGCATAAATAAAAGACTAATTATATTATATATTGTTTATTTTTTATTTAGCCTCTTAATGACCAGGGTAATGCAGAATTGTTTAGCCCTTAAAGGGACAGTGAAGTCAAAATTAAACTTTCATGATTTAGATAGGGCAATTTTAAACAATTTACTTTTATCATCAACTTTACATTGTTCTCCTGGTATTGTTTGTTGAAAGCCAGCCGTTGTATAGGAACTGTTAAAAATGACAGCCAAAGTGACTGTATACTTTAAAATTGAGCCTAGATACTAGCATGCCGCAATGCATGTTGGTATCAGGCTCAATCATTGGATGCCTCAGGACTGATGCAGCTCAGTAATGCACAATAAAGTGCACTGTGTCATGTGATCAGTGTGACAGCCAGTCACAGTAATCACATGTAAAAAATGAATCATTGTTTGTTAAAAATTACTTTACCTGGCCCCTCCCCTTCTGTCCCAATTAACACATACAGAGAATAGGTGTAATATTTATTTTATTTAATTTTTTTAATAAATTTTATTTTAATACATTTATTTTCTTATCATTTGAATTTTTTTTAAAAATGTAGTGTATTTTTTACCCCTAAACTTTTTTTTATTTTCTGCCCTTGGCGATAAAAAAGGTTAAACATAAGGTGTAAAAATACATCTAGATAAATACCTTGGGGTGTCTAAATTCTACAAATATATACTTTTGTGTAGCAGTTTTCAGTTGGGTAACAGATAGTTTACAATCCAATAATTCCATTATTGTAGTATTTGGCCTATATTTGCTATAAATTATTTAGAAACATAGACATATGGAGTATTCCGAAAATCTGGACAACATACTCCAGCAAAAAGGTACTTGAATCATCACTAATACCTATCCCAGTTCTAGTACCAGATAACTACAAGTACCAGACACTATGAGGATTCCCCCTGATGGGCATAATGCAAACTCTTTTATACCATCTCCCCTCCTCCACTTTTCCTCTTACTCATTATTTATTTTTCTACGTGTTCTTTCCCCTGTATGCCTTATAACTTCCCTCACAGCCATGATATATTTGTAAAAATAATAATGTCGGCTCTTATATATTATCTTCTACAGTTTACCAAGAATACCTCAAGACTTGACCAGAGAGTTTTACCCTTGTTAAAGTTGTTTGTGTTTAAATTCAAATTCTCTGTACTAAATGGATATCTCTACAATATGACAATACCTGTTAATATGTATCTGTTTTGTATCATTTAAATATTCAATAAAGATTTAAAAAAAAATTCAAGACAACATAATGAATTTATTTGGAGGTATTTTTCTTTAGCCAGACTAGTTTTGCTGAAATGGTTATAAAGAAAAGTGAAAAAAATGCTTTTTTTCCCCACCACCCCTATTTTTTTTAATATTAAATTCCTATTTATTATTTTATATACCTATATAGGGTATCACTAGAAAGGCCGGTTTTGTTAATAAAAAAAAAAAAAAAAAAAAGTGTATAGTATGTATGGGTTTACTTAACAAGGGAGCGGACAATTAAGGTGAAACCAATAGTGAGAAAAAATGCCAAAATTGCTTGGGTCATTTAAAAGGACAGTCTCATAAAAATTTAATTTTCATGATTCAGAAAGGCAATGCAATTTTAAACAACTTTCCAATTTACTTTTATCATCAAATTTGCTTTGTTCTTTTGGTATTCTTTGTTAAAAGCTAAATCTAGGTAGGCTCAAATGCTAATTTCTAAGCCCTTGAAGTCCACCTCTTATCTCGGTACATTTTGACAGTTGTTTTACAGCTAGACAGCACTAGTTTGTGTGCCATATAGATAACATTGTGCTCACTCTCGTGTAGTTATCTTGGAGTCAGCACTGATTGACTAAAAAGCAAGTCTTTCAAAAAAACTGAAATAAGGGTGCCATAGAATGCAGGAACTGTTTTAATTCTTTCATAAAAGACACTGTTCCTTAGAGATTAGGAAAGGTTTAGGTGTTGGCTACGTGATCCTGAAGGAATCCCTTAGGAATACCTAGCACTTTAATATGTGCCGAGTGATTAGATTAGAGTGAACTATATTCTGAGCATTTCACTCTAACTAATATGAGGCAGTATCACTTATAACAGTAGAACATATAGATAGTCTTAAGTGTTGAATGATAGACACAACTCTTTAAATGACATGAATCACAGTGCAGTTAGTAATGGTAGTCAACTAATAATCTGACCTGAATCAGAGTTCCAGAGTGAGTCAGCTTGTTTGCTCTGAAGTGCTGGTATCTCCGGTGCAGTTTTCAAAGAGAGAGCAGCAGGAGCGTGGCGAGCGGTCAGAGCTGACAGGCAGTGAGAAGTGCTGTCGGCTGTGTCTGATGACGTCACCGGCAGCGTGTACCGCACAGACACAGCAGAGCACCGGAGTCTTGTAGCTGTTCCTTCTGGATAAGAGATGGTAAGGAGGAACAAATGTACAGGTTAGTGATAAGTTAAGACTCTTAGTAGTAAGAAGGATTTAGGCTGTATCACAAGGTTCTGAGGTTTCGGCTCAGAGGAGATTAAGAGTGCACTCAGGTAGGTAGTATACTCTTCAATTAAGCAGCATTGGTTCTAAGTAGGAGGTGCCTTAAATAGGCAATTGCTTAAAGGGACAGGAAGGAAACATTAACCCTTACAGAGCCCCCCCTTTAAAGAACCACAGCGAGGGTCAAGGTCTGGGGCGGTCCGGGTTCCGCCGATGAAAGAGGGACACAAGGCGTGGAGCAGAAACATTGGAGGCAGGTTCCCAGGAATCCTCCTCATGTCCAAAACCCTTCCAATGAATAAGATAGAATAAAACCCCTCTGCGAATACGTGAATCCAAAATGCTATGTACCACAAATTCTTGATCTGAGGAAGGTATCGGAACAGGATCAGGAATAATAGGAGTTGGTGTGGATGGAGAACAAGGTTTCACCAATGATATGTGGAAAGTTGGATGAACCTTGAAGCTGGATGGGAGCTGTAGGGTAACAGTTGACGGATTATTGATCCGAAGTATGGGATAAGGACCAATAAACAGTTTCCCTAACTTTTTGCTAGGGTATGATAGTCTCAGATTTTTTGTGGAGAGCCAAACCTTTTGTCCCACAGTATATGCAGGACTGGTCCTATGACGGAGATTGTAGTATTTGCTCTGATATGCTTGAGCTTGGAGTATGTTATCTTGGATAATAGGGAACAGACTGGAGATATCGTTGACTAGATCATTAACCATAGGACATGGTGTTTCGACTTTAGGTAGTAGCGTGAAACGAGGGTGTAAACCATAATTGATAAAGAAGGGAGAGAAACCAGTAGAGGCATTTTTGTTGTTATTATACGCAAATTCTGCTAAAGGGAGAAATGGTGCCCAAGACTCCTGCTGATCCGCACAGTAACATCTCAGATACTGCTCTAACCACTGGTTTACTCTCTCTGTTTGCCCGTTAGTCTGTGGATGATAAGCGGTGGTTAATTTTTGTTCCATGTGCAGAGACTTACATAAGGATCTCCAGAATCTGGAGGTGAACTGGGTTCCACGATCACTGATAACTGTTAGAGGTATACCATGCAACCGGACAACATTTTGTATGAAAAGGTCACAAGTGATTTTGGAAGTAGGTAACGAGGTTACAGGGATAAAATTAGACATTTTTGAAAATAGATCTGTAACCACCATAATTGTGGTAAAATTGTTGGATATCGGTAGTTCAACAATGAAATCCATAGAAACAGTCTGCCAAGGGGCATTGGGAACTGGCAAAGGTTGTAGAAGTCCAAAAGGTAGTTGTCTAGAGGGTTTGGAGGTAGCACAGATGACACATTGATCCAGATGAACCTTGAGATCCTCCCGTAAAGAAGGCCACCAGTAGGTTCTAGTGAGTAGATCCATAGATTTATCCCTGCCCATATGCCCAGCCAAAGGGGATTGGTGTACTGAATTCAATATCTCCTTACGGAGGTTTAGGGGTACATACAGCTTATGGCCTTTCCGTAATACTCCAGTAGAGTCGGGTAGTAAATCCTGATAAGGAACTGAAGTGTCAGTTTCAAGGGCTTTTTTAAAAAGAGGTTCAAGACCTGTCAGAATCCCTACTATACAATCCCTGGGTATGATAGTAGTTGGAATGGTGGATTGAAGGGGTTTAGTGGCTTGCCTGGAAAGGGCGTCTGCCTTACCATTCCTGGTACCTGGTCTGTAAGTGATGATATAGTGGAAGCGAGAAAAATAAAGACTCCATCTCACTTGTCTGGAGGAAAGAGTACGGTTTGATTGCAGGTACTGCAGGTTTTTGTGATCTGTGTAGATAACTGTGGGTTGATTAGCACCTTCCAGTAGATGTCTCCAATGATCAAATGAACATTTTATAGCGAGCAGTTCTTTTTCTCCTACTGGATAATTCAACTCGGCAGGTTGTAGGACTCTGGAGAAGTATGCTACCGGATGTAAAGGATCCTTGAAGGATTTCCTCTGGGAGAGGATTGCCCCAATGGCAAAATCAGAAGCATCGACCTCTAGTATGAATTGCTTCTGCATATCTGGATACTGTAGGATGGGAGCCGAAGTGAATTGAGACTTGAGATTGTCAAAGACAATCTGAGTCTGATGATTCCAGGCAAACGGCTGATTAAGTTTAGTGAGTTCAGTCAAAGGTTTCGTAAGAGCTGCAAACCCAGGTATAAACTTTTTATAATAATTCGAGAATCCTAGAAAGTGCTGTACATCTTTTTTTGTTTGGGGTGTAGGCCAATCTAAAATTGCCTGAACTTTGTCATTTTGCATCTTAATGCCTTTAGGGGAGATCTCATATCCAAGGAAGGATATATCTTGAGACTCAAATATGCATTTTTCCAGTTTAGCATATAGACTATTCTTCCTAAGTCTGGAAAGAATCTCCCTAACATGTACTCTATGTTGATCTAGGTCTTGTGAAAAAATGAGAATATCGTCCAAATAGACTACGACATACACATCCAAGATGTCTCTGAACAGGTCATTGATAAGGCATTGGAATGTTGCTGGAGCGTTGCATAATCCAAATGGCATCACTGTATACTCGAATAGACCGTATCTAGTTCGAAACGCAGTGAGCCATTCGTCTCCAGCTCTCATTCGTATCAGATTATAGGCACCACGGAGATCCAACTTGGTGAAAACCGTGGCTCCCCTCAATCTTTCTATCAATTCCGGGATTAAAGGGAGAGGGTACCTGTTTTTACGTGTACGCTTGTTCAATTCTCGGTAATCGATAATAGGTCTCAAAGTACCGTCTTTGTTTGTAACAAAGAATATCCCGGCTCCAGCAGGGGAAGTACTGGGTCTGATGAACCCTTTTCGAAGGTTGTCATCGATATAATTCTTTAAATGGTCTAGCTCTGGTTTAGAGAGTGGATAAATGTGGCCGTAAGGGATGGAGACCCCAGGAAGTAAGTCAATCGGGCAATCATAAGCCCTATGGGGAGGAAGAACCTCAGCTTCCTTTTTGTCGAACACATCGGCAAAATCTGCATACTGAGTGGGTAGATTATTAACTTCAGTATGACATAAAATAGATGTCAGTGTCAGATGAGGAGGTGTTAGGGATAGGAAAAGTTAAGCTCCGTTTAACCCAATTTATTACTGGTTTATGGGTACACAACCATTCCATACCGAGTATGATGTCAAAAATTGGGGAAGTTATAACATCAAATACACAAAAATTAGATACCAAATTATTAACAGTTACCTGAATAGGGTCAGTTTGGTGTAGCACAGGCCCAGAAGCAAGTAGAGACCCATCAATAACCTTCACGGAGACTGGATTGCTTTTACACACAAAGGGAATTTTATTGGATTTCACAAAACCTAGATGAATGAAATTTCTACATGAGCCTGTATCTATAATTGCTTCAGTGGATGTCTGGAAGTGGTCCCACTGTAAAAGAATTGGGATAGTGATATAAGTGCTTTTAATAGTCTTTAACATATAAGAAGTATAAGGAGATAATAGCCTACCCTTCTTAGTTTTAGTTAGTGTAGGGCAGTCCTTCACTTCATGGGATGGGGAGGCGCAGTACATGCATAGGCTGTGCATCTTTCTTCTGGCTTTTTCCTGTGTGGTGACTGGCACTTTCATGAAGCCTATATCCATAGGTTGAGGACTATCTTTCACCTGATAAGGTGGTGTAGGGAGGTAACTTTTGGAGCTTGTAGCTTTTTCATTCCTACGTTCTCTTAGGCGTCTATCGATATTGATTGTAAGCGTGAAAAATTCCTCCAGGGAATCAGGGATTCCAATTCGAGACAGTTCGTCTTTTATCTCTTCAGATAATCCCAGACGAAATTGTGTCTTGAGGGACACCTCATTCCAGCCTGAATCACGTGCTGAGATTTTAAATAGGGTGATATAATTCTCCACTGGATTTTTCCTTTGTTTAAGAGCCCAAAGAGAATTTTCGGCAGAGACCTGTTTGAAAGGGTCATCATAAAGTGCCACCATTTGGTTGAAAAAACTAGATAGAGACCCCAGGACAGGGTCTTGGTTCTCATAGAATGAGTCAGCCCAAGCCCTGGGCTCGCCTCTCAAGTAGGAAATGACCGTAAGAACTCTGACCCTTTCTGTAGGATAGGTGCATGGTTTTAGGTCAAATAACAGTAAGCAGGAATTCCTGAATTCCCTGAAACGAGCTCTGTCTCCAGAGAATTTCTCAGGTGGGGAGACCAAGGGCTCAGGTGTTTGTTCTGGAGGATTTGGCTTGGGGGCCAGTACCTCCCTTAAACAGGCTTTTAAGGCCTGATTCTCAACTTGAAGCTCATGAAAGGAGCCTGACAGAGCATCTAGTCTGTCAGACAACACTTGAACTCTGTCAGCAAGTGGATCCGGTTCCATAGTGTTAAAGACAAAAATAAAATGTTTTAATTCAGAACACTCTAACCCAAAACCTTCCTAATCAGTTTTTAAGGCTGCTTAATTATGTCATAGAATGCAGGAACTGTTTTAATTCTTTCATAAAAGACACTGTTCCTTAGAGATTAGGAAAGGTTTAGGTGTTGGCTACGTGATCCTGAAGGAATCGCTTAGGAATACCTAGCACTTTAATATGTGCCGAGTGATTAGATTAGAGTGAACTATATTCTGAGCATTTCACTCTAACTAATATGAGGCAGTATCACTTATAACAGTAGAACATATAGATAGTCTTAAGTGTTGAATGATAGACACAACTCTTTAAATGACATGAATCACAGTGCAGTTAGTAATGGTAGTCAACTAATAATCTGACCTGAATCAGAGTTCCAGAGTGAGTCAGCTTGTTTGCTCTGAAGTGCTGGTATCTCCGGTGCAGTTTTCAAAGAGAGAGCAGCAGGAGCGTGGCGAGCGGTCAGAGCTGACAGGCAGTGAGAAGTGCTGTCGGCTGTGTCTGATGACGTCACTGGCAGCGTTTACCGCACAGACACAGCAGAGCACCGGAGTCTTGTAGCTGTTCCTTCTGGATAAGAGATGGTAAGGAGGAACAAATGTACAGGTTAGTGATAAGTTAGGACTCTTAGTAGTAAGAAGGATTTAGGCTGTATCACAAGGTTCTGAGGTTTCGGCTCAGAGGAGATTAAGAGTGCACTCAGGTAGGTAGTATACTCTTCAATTAAGCAGCATTGGTTCTAAGTAGGAGGTGCCTTAAATAGGCAATTGCTTAAAGGGACAGGAAGGAAGCATTAACCCTTACAAAGGGGCAGTTTGCAGAGACTTAGATACAAGGCAGCAATCACCAAGGAAATTAGTATATTAATATAACAGTGTGGGTTATGCAAAACTGCGGAATGGGTAATAAAGGGATTATCTATCTTTCTCTTGTTAAGTGTATCCAGTCCACGGATCATCCATTACTTGTGGGATATTCTCCTTCCCAACAGGAAGTTGCAAGAGGATCACCCACAGCAGAGCTGCTATATAGCTCCTCCCCTCACTGCCATATCCAGTCATTCTCTTGCAACTCTCAACTAAGATGGAGGTCGTAAGAGGACTGTGGTGTTTTATACTTAGTTTATTTCTTCAATCAAAAGTTTGTTATTTTTAAATGGTACCGGAGTGTACTGTTTATCTCAGGCAGTATTTGGAAGAAGAATCTGCCTGCGTTTTCTATGATCTTAGCAGAAGTTACTAAGATCCTTTGCTGTTCTCACATATTCTGAGGAGTGAGGTAACTTCAGAGGGGGAATAGGGTGCAGGTTTTCCTGCAATAAGGTATGTACAGTTAAAATATTTTTCTAGGGATGAAATTTGCTAGAAAATGCTGCTGATACCGAAGTAATGTAAGTAAAGCCTTAAATGCAGTGATAGCGACTGGTATCAGGCTTATTAATAGAGATACATACTCTTATAAAAGTGTATTTTAAAACGTTTGCTGGCATGTTTAATCGTTTTTTACATATGTTTGGTGATAAAACTTATTGGAGCCTAGTTTTTTCCACATGGCTGGCTTGAATTTTGCCTAGAAACAGTTCCCTGAGGCTTCCCACTGTAATATGAGTGGGAGTGGCCTATTTTGGCGTTTTTTTGCATAGCAAAAATTACAGACACAGCCATCCAGCTTCTTCCTGCATGATCTAGGACTTCTCTGAAGGGCTAAAAAGGCTTCAAAAGTTGTATTGAGGGAGGTAAAAAGCCACAGTAGAGCTGTGGCAGTTGCTGTGACTGTTTAAAAAACGTTTTTGTCATTTGTTATTCCATTTTTGGTATTAAGGGGTTAATCATCCATTTGCAAGTGGGTGCAATGCTCTGCTAACTTATTACATACACTGTAAAAATTTCGTTAGTGTAACTGCATTTTTTCACTGTTATTTCAAAATTTGGGAAAATTTGTGTTTCTTAAAGGCGCAGTAACGTTTTTTATATTGCTTGTAAACTTGTTTTAAAGTGTTTTCCAAGCTTGCTAGTCTCATTGCTAGTCTGTTTAAACATGTCTGACACAGAGGAATCTACTTGTTCATTATGTTTGAAAGCCATGGTGGAGCCCCATAGGAGAATGTGTACTAAATGTATTGATTTCACCTTAAACAGTAAAGATCAGTCTTTATCTATAAAAGAATTATCACCAGAGGGTTCTGTCGAGGGGGAAGTTATGCCGACTAACTCTCCCCACGTGTCAGACCCTTCGCCTCCCGCTCAGGGGACGCACGCTAATATGGCGCCAATTACATCAGGGATGCCCATAGCGATTACCTTGCAGGACATGGCTGCAATCATGAATAATACCCTGTCAGAGGTATTATCTAGATTGCCTGAATTAAGAGGCAAGCGCGATAGCTCTGGGGTTAGGAGAGATACAGAGCGCGCAAATGCTGTTAGAGCCATGTCTGATACTGCGTCACAGTATGCAGAACATGAGGACGGAGAGCTTCAGTCTGTGGGTGACATCTCTGACTCGGGGAAACCTGATTCAGAGATTTCTAATTTTAAATTTAAGTTTGAGAACCTCCGTGTATTGCTTGGGGAGGTATTAGCTGCTCTGAATGACTGTAACACAGTTGCAATACCAGAGAAATTGTGTAGGCTGGATAGATACTATGCGGTGCCGGTGTGTACTGACGTTTTTCCTATACCTAAAAGGCTTACAGAAATTATTAGCAAGGAGTGGGATAGACCCGGTGTGCCCTTTTCCCCACCTCCTATATTTAGAATAATGTTTCCAATAGACGCCACTACACGGGACTTATGGCAGACGGTCCCTAAGGTGGAGGGAGCAGTTTCTACTTTAGCAAAGCGTACCACTATCCCGGTTGAGGACAGTTGTGCTTTTTCAGATCCAATGGATAAAAAATTGGAGGGTTACCTTAAGAAAATGTTTATTCAACAAGGTTTTAGTTTACAGCCCCTTGCATGCATTGCGCCTGTCACTGCTGTGGCGGCATTCTGGTTTGAGGCCCTGGAAGAGGCCATCCAGACAGCTCCATTGAATGAAATTGTTGACAAGCTTAGAACGCTTAAGCTAGCTAACTCATTTGTTTCTGATGCCATTGTTCATTTGACTAAACTAACGGCTAAGAATTCCGGATTCGCCATCCAGGCGCGTAGGGCGCTATGGCTTAAATCCTGGTCAGCTGACGTGACTTCAAAGTCTAAATTACTCAACATTCCTTTCAAGGGGCAGACCTTATTCGGGCCTGGTTTGAAGGAAATTATTGCTGAGATTACTGGAGGCAAGGGTCATACCCTTCCTCAGGACAGGGCCAAATCAAAGGCCAAACAGTCTAATTTTCGTGCCTTTCGAAATTTCAAGGCAGGAGCAGCATCAACTTACTCCGCTTCAAAACAAGAGGGAACTGTTGCTCATTCCAGACAGGCCTGGAAACCTAACCAGTCCTGGAACAAGGGCAAGCAGGCCAGGAAGCCTGCTGCTGCCCCCAAGACAGCATGAAGGAATGGCCCCCTATCCGGAAATGGATCTAGTGGGGGGCAGACTTTCTCTCTTCGCCCAGGCGTGGGCAAGAGATGTTCAGGATCCCTGGGCGTTGGAGATCATATCTCAGGGATATCTTCTGGACTTCAAAGCTTCTCCTCCACAAGGGAGATTTCATCTTTCAAGGTTATCATCAAACCAGATAAAAGAAAGAGGCATTCCTAAGCTGTGTGCAAGACCTCCTAGTAATGGGAGTGATCCATCCAGTTCCGCGGACGGAACAAGGACAGGGATTTTATTCAAATCTGTTTGTGGTTCCCAAGAAAGAGGGAACCTTCAGACCAATCTTGGATCTAAAGATCTTAAACAAATTCCTCAGAGTTCCATCATTCAAAATGGAAACTATTCGGACCATCCTACCCATGATCCAAGAGGGTCAGTACATGACCACAGTGGACTTAAAGGATGCCTACCTTCACATACCGATTTACAAAGATCATCATCGGTTCCTAAGGTTTGCCTTTCTAGACAGGCATTACCAATTTGTAGCTGTTCCCTTCGGGTTGGCCACTGCCCCGAGAATTTTTACAAAGGTTCTGGGCTCACTTCTGGCGGTTCTAAGACTGCGAGGCATAGCGGTGGCTCCGTATCTAGACGACATCCTGATACAGGCGTCAAGCTTTCAAATTAGTTCTGGCATTTCTGAGGTCGCATGGGTGGAAAGTGAACGTGGAAAAGAGTTCTCTATCACCACTCACAAGAGTCTCCTTCCTAGGGACTCTTATAGATTCTGTTGAGATGAAAATTTACCTGACGGAGTCCAGGTTATCAAAACTTCTAAATGCTTGACGTGTCCTTCATTCCATTCCACGCCCGTCAGTGGCTCAGTGCTTGTAAGTAATCGGCTTAATGGTAGCGGCAATGGACATTGTGCCATTTGCGCGCCTGCATCTCAGACCGCTGCAATTATGCATGCTAAGTCAGTGGAATGGGGATTACTCAGATTTGTCCCCTCTACTAAATTTGGATCAAGAGACCAGAGATTCTCTTCTCTGGTGGCTTTCTCGGGTCCATCTGTCCAAGGGTATGACCTTTCGCAGGCCAGATTGGATGATTGTAACAACAGATGCCAGCCTTCTAGGTTGGGGCGCAGTCTGGAACTCCCTGAAGGCTCAGGGATCGTGGACTCAGGAGGAGAAACTCCTCCCAATAAATATTCTGGAGTTAAGAGCAATATTCAATGCTCTTCTAGCTTGGCCTCAGTTAGCAACACTGAGGTTCATCAGATTTCAGTCGGACAACATCACGACTGTGGCTTACATCAACCATCAAGGGGGAACCAGGAGTTCCCTAGCGATGTTAGAAGTCTCAAAGATAATTTGCTGGGCTGAGTCTCACTCTTGCCACCTGTCAGCGATCCACATCCCAAGCGTAGAGAACTGGGAGGCGGATTTTCTAAGTCGTCAGACTTTTCATCCGGGGGAGTGGGAACTCCATCCGGAGGTGTTTGCTCAACTGGTCCATCGTTGGGGCAAACCAGAACTGGATCTCATGGCGTCTCGCCAGAACGCCAAACTTCCTTGTTACGGATCCAGGTCCAGGGACCCGGGAGCAACGCTGATAGATGCTCTAGCAGCTCCTTGGTTCTTCAACCTGGCCTATGTGTTTCCACTGTTTCCTCTGCTCCCTCGACTGATTGCCAAAATCAAACAGGAGAAAGCATTGGTGATTCTGATAGCGCCTGCGTGGCCACGCGGGACCTGGTATGCAGACCTAGTGGACATGTCATCTCTTCCACCATGGACTCTGCCTCTGAGGCAGGACCTTCTAATACAAGGTCCTTTCAATCATCCAAATCTACTTTCTCTGAGACATGGAGATTGAGATTGAACGCTTGATTCTATCAAGGCGTGGCTTCTCCGAGTCAGTCATTGATACCTTAATACAGGCTCGGAAGCCTGTCACCAGGAAAATCTACCATAAGATATGGCGTAAATATCTTTATTGGTGTGAATCCAAGAGTTACTCATGGAGTAAGGTTAAGATTCCTAGGATATTGTCCTTTCTCCAAGAGGGTTTGGACAAAGGCTTATCAGCTAGTTCTTTAAAAGGACAGATCTCTGCTCTGTCTATTCTTTTATTCAAGCGTCTGGCAGAAGTTCCAGATGTCCAGGCATTTTGTCAGGCTTTGGTTAGGATTAAGCCTGTGTTTAAAACTGTTGCTCCCCCGTGGAGCTTAAACTTGGTTCTTAAAGTTCTTCAGGGAGTTCCGTTTGAACCCCTTCATTCCATTGATATTAAACTTTTATCTTGGAAAGTTCTGTTTTTGATGGCTATTTCCTCGGCTCGAAGAGTCTCTGAGTTATGGACTGGATACACTTAACAAGAGAAAACATAATTTATGCTTACCTGATAAATTTATTTCTCTTGTAGTGTATCCAGTCCACGGCCCGCCCTGTCCTTTTAAGGCAGGTCTAAATTTTAATTAAATTACAGTCACCACTGCACCCTATGGTTTCTCCTTTCTCGTCTTGTTTCGGTCGAATGACTGGATATGGCAGTGAGGGGAGGAGCTATATAGCAGCTCTGCTGTGGGTGATCCTCTTGTAACTTCCTGTTGGGAAGGAGAATATCCCACAATTAATGGATGATCCATGGACTGGATACACTACAAGAGAAATAAATATATCAGGTAAGCATAAATTATGTTTTTTAAACAATTACAATTCTGGAGTAGACTGTTCCTTTAAGCACGGAACTGGGAAAAACCTCAGTCCTTAAGGGCTTAACTGTGTGTGTGTGCGCGCGCAATCACTGTACATGGTAAAACTGTATATTGTGATATTTTATTTTAATACTTTCTGATTACTTTTAAAAATTAAAAAGTTAAAAAAATAATAATCCACAATCACATTTTTAGTAAATATTTTATTGCAAAGCACCAGTTTGATATTCTTGACGCATCATCATTCTGCTCACTCAGTCCTTTTATTTATTTAATTATTTATTTTTATATATATATATATATATATATATATATATATATATATATATATATATATATATATATATGTATGTATGTGTATATATATATATATATATATATATATATGTGTGTGTGTGTGTTTGCTCTCTTCCTTCCCAAACTGATATAATTAATTTTAGAAGATGACTAATACCTATTGCTTTCAGATTTGTATCCCTTTGCCTTTCGCTCCTTGATCCATGTCTAAACTGAGCCCTGGATACTGCTGTATCTTTTTATTAACCAGTTGAAATTTCTAAATAATTGAGTCTTTCCTTCACTGCATTGGTTATTTTGCTGTGCAAGTAAATGTATGTATTCCTCTGTATTAGCAACCTACAGATTTGCAGAATACATTTGCATAATGTAATAATGTCAGTGATCTGTTGCTGTTCATTTAAAACAAGTGGTTACAATCAATGTAATTCCCAAGGGTGCACTGTTCAAAGTCGGAGCATCCTATGCAGGTAGCTGGCAATGTCACCTCTCAAAGAGGGAGTTGACATTATCATTCTCATGTGTTGCAATAAATTATTGCCATGAACACTGAGATATGCATCTGCTTATAAAGCATGGTGCGGAATGTCTAATATACAATCCCTTTCTTAAAGGGCAATGATGACCACATTTTCTGCACAGCTAGTCCATGGGACAGAAGCTCACTAGCTGATAAGAACAATTTGCAAATTTGCACTGTTCTTTTGGTCATACACCCTACGAGTATAAAGCAAAAACCGATTGTGTTTCTGCCCTCGAACATCCATTTTTCAAAAAAGTGTAATACATTTTATATAACAGTTTATTTTTTACTGTTGCTTCATTGAACAAATTCAAATGAGTAATTACTGTTTTATTTACTATGTGGAGAATAGTTTAGAATGCTCAGTAAATTTGGACACTTGTGTGCTTAGTTTAGTTCCCTCAGTTATGTGCATCTAGCAGGTTAGAGGGCAGTGCCTGGTATGCTGGCATAGGGTTTGCATGGTCCAAGCTTTCTATAAGAGAAATAGGAGAGACTATGGGACAGATCCTAATCTTACAAAATACAGGATAATAGGAAACTCTGATGTTGGACCCACAAAAGGGATAATATCCATTCTGTTCCTATACGAGGGAAGTAATTGATTGGGGAATGGGGAACAGAGTGTTTAATATGTTTTGTTCTGTAAAAGAGTTCATTGTATTCAAAGCTCCAGCAGGCACACCATTTCAAATGAACTGGACTCTCTCTTGCCTCACATAGAGAGGTTGATTTCTGTTGCTGACCCTCATTTGCATAGCTTTATTATAGTCAATACTGCAGCATTGAAATTTTCAGTATAGGTGACGGTTTCAATTGGCAAAAGCGAAATAAAGGTAAGTGAGTTATTTGTAAGAAATGTAATATACCCCAGAAGGTAAAAGGGATTATTGTAAACACAGTAAATGGGAGAACAATTACAATACAATACAGTACAATGTCACTTTAGTACAGGATTAGGGAGGGAGAGACCTTCAGCTTTCCAAATGTGCCACAGTCCTTTTGCTTATATTGCTGTATGTCCCTGCTGGGATATTATTATATTTTTAGATAGATTTACATTTATTAAAAAGGACATGTGACTATTTCATTCACAGGGAATCCTGTGAGATGTGAGAAGATAAATTCAGTTAAGCAAGTACAACACGAGGAGATATTCTATGAATATGTTACATTGTAACAAATACACTAATTGTTAGTAAGTGTAAAAAAATAAAAATCACAGAAGCTAAATAGAAGCCTTCAGCAGGGCAGTACCTGTGGTCTGTAATCTTTTGTATTTAAATACAGACAATAACTCTCTGTGCTCGGCTTTTCTGTATCTTTGTTGCCCATAGGAACAAGGTCATTAACTTATTTTGTAATTTTTCCTTTACTGACCCTGTGTGTTTAATCCCTGCAAAGACAAAAAACATAAAGGTTATGCAGAACTTTAGCTCTATGTGTAACCCCATTTGTAGTAAAACACATAATAAATATGCACTTACAATTCTTATATTAGAATGTCCTTTAATAGTTTTATTTTGTGGCAGCATATAGGAAGCGCAGGATCCTTGTGTTTGGAATTGCTAATATTACAAATAAAACACGTGGCTGCGGTATGAGAGCACTAGGGAATATTGGCAAAGTATTGGGCATTGAGGAAAGGCAAAGAACAGTATCAATAAGCATTTGTGTAGAGATATTGGTAATGAAGGGCCAATGAGTGTAGCATTACATTTTAATATACAGTATTGTGTTATACTTTCCAATCTGCAAACAGAAAAGGATGGAGCACTCATAATCACAGCTAAGGTCAAGAAAATGAATTGAGGTTGCAGTGTAATTAATTTCTCAGTTCCTGCTGTCCTACTTGGTTATGTTTGCTTGGGGTTCATGTCTTATTCACTACTTGTCGTTTTTTAAAGTTATTCTAAAGAATGAACTTAACCGTCAGTTTTTCTTCTCAACTCTGCTGATTTTGAGGAAGTTTCTTTTCTATTGTCCTCTGCTGAGTGAATAAAAGGGACACAAAATACACTTTTTTTTCTTTCATGATTCAGATAGAGCATGCAATTTTAAGCAACTTTCTAATTTACTCCTATTATTATTTTTTTGTTCTCTTGCTATCTTTATTTGAAAAGCAGGGATGTAAGCATAGGAGCCGGCCCATTTTTGGTTCAGACCTGGGTAGCATCTGCTGATTGGTGGCCAAAAATATAATAGGAGTAATAATAGGAGTAAATTAGAAAGTTGCTTAAAAATTGAATAAATGTGGGTTTTGTGTCCCTTTAATGGGAAAAACTAGGTATGGTTGAACCGACTGAAATACCTTATATTTTCAATAGAAATGTTTTGTATCTTCTGCATAAATGCTTAAAGAGACATAAAAGTGAGTTTTAAAATGTAATGCAATGTCTTTTAGAAGATTTTTGTTTATTTTAAAACCTACTTGCGAAAATGCTGCCTAGAAATATTATCACAGGTTTTGTGTTAAAGGGACATTAAACACTTTGAGATGGTAATATAAAATGATACATTGTATATATAAAACAACTCTGCAATATACTTTCATTATTTATTTTGTCCTCTTTGCCTGTAATTCCATTCTGAAATTGTGAGCTTTTCAGTTCCTGTTAGAAATGGAAGTGCAGAACACTGTTAAATCCAGCACAACCATTGGCTGCACACTCTAGTAACCTATGTATAACTGTCCCTAATTGGCCACAGCAGAGAAGGTAACACAAGTTACAACATGGCAGCTCCCAGTGTTTTATAGACACTAAAACGTTACACTTATTTTGTCACTTTTTAAACAACTAATGAAACTTTAAAAAATACATCTACATGTTAGTCATGGACTAATCTTTTCTTTGAATGCATCATTCTATCTAGCATGTATTTAGTGTTTAATGTCCCTTTAACTTTTCTTGTGCCCTTGAACTGAATTTGATATATGAGTCTAATACTAGTGCAGCATGAAATCACTGCCTGCACTCAGGTCATGTGCAAGTGTCAGATACTCGTGCACACAGTCTACTGGTATATGCCCAATGTTCACATGAACTATAAGATGCTACAAAACGACAGATAACTTTTTTAGGAAGTATTTTCAAATTTACTTGTATGATCCTTTTATTTAACACCTTTACTTGCATACAAATACTTACAGCATAAGAAGAGAATCACCGGTAAGGTAATTACTTTTTCTGATGTTCACCAGTTAGTAGCAGACCAAGTCACACTATGAGACTGGGTGATGAACCATTCAGGGTTTGCTCCTTAGTTTAGGGTTCTTCAAAGTAAGGGTCAGCACTTAAGACTGGGTCATAAAATGCTTTTCACTGGATCCTGCCCCCTTCCTTTCCTGTAGCGTCACAGGCTACACCGGTGGAATGATTCAGAACACTTGTGTAAAGCAATGATTTAATACAAAAAATATAAGTGCATGTGTCTCTTCTAAATGAGTATTGAAGCTTTGTCTTAATGCATTAATTGTTGCAAACAAAGGCTCCATTTCCATATGTGAACTGTGACATTTAGTTTTAAGAAAATTCAAATATGACATTCAAACATAATATTCTAATATTGATTCTCATTATATAAATAAATGAGAGTCAACATTCAAATGTTTGATTTCACTATCCTGCATGTCCTTGGATTCAATGTTAAATCCAAAATAGGTAATAGTACCATTCAGAACATTCATGAGTAGAATATATTGTTAAGGCAGAACATTTATGAGCAGAATATATTGTTAAGGCAGAACATTTATTCTACCTTTTTTGAATGACAAAAAAAATGTTTTGGACATGTATCTTCCTAAAGAGGTTGCACGGCACATGCATCTGGCCATAGGAATTATTTTATTATTATACTTTATTTATGAAGCGCCAACATATTCCACAGCGCTGTCCATGGATACAATTCATTTAAATAAAACAATATAAAACTTGTAAGAGACAGGACAAAATTTACAAACACATACAAGAGAAATTGAGGGCCCTATTCCCGAGGGAACTTACAATCTAGAAGGGTAGGAGGTTGAGAAACAGGAGGTGAGGACTGAAAGATTGAGAAAGATGTTAATGCACAGTTAGATGAGGGAAATGTTAGGTAAGTGAAATTAATTTATTATTGAGTTATTATTATTATTAATAAATATTTTTAAATAAATAAAGTATGTTTTGACTAATAAATTAACCACCTATTATGCCTATTAATTTGTTAGATATTTTAAAACTATTCAGGATTTGGGTTTTGAGAGTATGTGACGTTATTGCACTGGATCATGGGAAAAAATACAGAGAAAAAGGAGGCAGTAACCTGTGTCTGTCTCCCACCCTGAGCAGAAAGCCAATGGTGTGAAGTAAATCGTAACCTGCAAATATGGTTTCTAATTGTATGAAAATGACAGAAGCCAATCAGTGTGTCACAAAGTGTGATATGACAGGGCTGATACTGCATAATATATATCAATTTTATATAACCCGTAACTGAATTTTCATTTGGTGTATTGAAATCTTTTATCTATGATTGCATTCTTCTCATATTCACGTGTTCTTGTAGAGTAAATGCATTTACGCATTCTTGGTATTGATCTTGGAGCAGATGGTTGGTTGATTGGTGCATTAGTGACAGGTTGGGTTGCCAACTGACCTCCGCAAAAATACTGGAAAATTTTAGGGGAAATCATAGAGGGGGAAGAAGACACAGTTACACTATGGCAATGCACCCAATCTGCATTAGGCTGAACCCTTTCATATGATTTGTTGTGTATATTTCTCACAATTAAGAGGCAATGTTTCCCCTTTGCAAGTAATAACATATACAATAGTTATTTTATCTCACTGTAGTGATTTGATCCCTCTTAGCTTCCAGTAATATACAGAACAGTGATTTTGCCACTTCTCTGCAGATTAGTGACACATACAAAACAGAGATTTTAGCATTTTGCCCACCATATTTGTAGCAGATTAAGAACATTTAATACATTTAGCTGCTTCTTGCTTAATTAAAATGATTAAATACAGTAATTAAGAAGTGTTTTCTTCATTACATTTATTATACAGCAGATTGAATACTAAACATAGGGGCACCCTAGTGACAGGTAAATGTTTGTATGTACCAATCAGTTTATTTTCATGCTCGGAGATCTATACCTAAGGCATCTATTTCTAAAACACGCCAATTTCTAAGTTCATTTATCCTACAAGCAGGCTGTTCTATTATTTACACGGGAAAATTGTTTAAATATTAAACTGTGGCTAAATAACCTAGCATATGCAAACTACAATGTCCCTTTTAATTTTTAGAAAAAAATATCTGCCTGACACTTTTTATTTGTAATGTTTTGTATCACCCCTTTGTTAAGACAAACCTACAATCTTCCAATGAAATCCTACGTATATTGGAAAGCCAATAAAATACTTGTTCACATAAATTTATTCTAAGCTATTTGTTCAAGTGCAAGATCTGTTTCAAGGTACATTTAATAGCTTTTTCAATTTGCATTATTCATCTATTCTCAGGCATGCTTTTGAATTTCATTTTCCCCCAAAGAGCATTATTTATTAGGTAGGCAAAATGTTTCCGTAGTTCCAATATCATTACTTTTATTTATATAGTTATTTTTAATATCAAACAAATATTTGGAAATTGTTTATCGTGGTATAACTATATCAAATTATGTGTTTATTAGTGATAACAAAGCATTATGTTTACACTAATTACATTAGACAAGGTTGGAATCGTGCCATGCTATATACTAACTAGATTATGCATCTCCAAGGAACTGAATCGCTTGGCACCCGATTGTACTAATTATTGTTGATCTCTAAATCTTTGTTGGTGTAAAGTTTATTCATGTAACCCTTTCATCATTAAAGAGACCAGGATAAATCCTTTGAAGTAAAACCGTAAAAAAAAAATACTATTCTAGCCAAGAATGCCATTTATTGTGTATATCAGGAGTGTACCACTCACACACACATATATATCTATCTATCTATCTATCTATCTATCTATCTATCTATCTATCTATCTATCTATCTATCTATAGTAAAGACTTGATGATCTTCTATAAAAATGTTTTGATTTATTGAAGCTCATATGTTTGATGTGTCAGGATCATAGTCCCTTCATAAGACAAAACAAAGTGTTTATACTGGCTGAGTTTAAATAATCTTCCAGACCCCTCCCCCAGTGTAAAAATGCATGCATACAGTTGCTAGGGCAACTCATTGTTTACATAAGTTTACCATATGTAGTGTAGTGCAAGAGTTCATGAAATCACATTCAAACATAAAAAGAATTGTAAATAACCAAGTGTGAATAATACATACTTAAATAGAAAGAGAGAAAATTCAGTACTTATAAATAGCACTCTTGCCTCAAAACAGAGTCAATTGAAAAGATGGCTGTACTTACAATACGGCCATCCACACTGATAAAGAAACAACAATAGGAATCTATTGAATGTTCACATAAATTTATTAAATTCCACTATATAGATAAACAAATAAACCTATATACTGAAGATAAAGTGTATTGCACAATCACAGACAATCAAATCAATAAATAAAAAAGCCCTCTGAGACCATCCTTATAGTTACCACTGGAAATGTCCTGTATCATTTTCATACTGGTAGGCCGTAATAAGTGGAATAACGGCTGTGTTCAGTAGTTGCAAATCCGATTAAATATGGATCCAGTTGTGATACGTCTGTTGAGCTGGTAGCTGGTATAGAGAGTAGGTTGCGGGAGACAGCGTGCTGCAAATTGTGTTTGACCAGGTGAGTTCAGGCTAAAAAGCTGCCTCGCTTCCTTAAATAGCAACATTTGTGGCAAATCCCCCGGGAATCCTTTGCGTGAATTTTTGTTCCTTCTATATACAAAATTGTAACATTGATGATATTAGGAATACACTTGTCAATACTTTATAATTTGATCTTTATAAATCCAACAGACATACAATTGAGACTGATAAGTTTGTGAAGTAAGTACAGTTAATCATAACCAATTTCATGAAACCCACAAAACTTCTTTAATATTTACAAAAGATTATTAAACCACAATGGCTTCCACAACAGTTAGGATATGATTACTTATAAAAAGCAAAGACTATTGAGACGGTCCCTCTAAATTCATATACTGTATTTTATTTAAAGAACAACAGTTTGTATTTAAAACATTAGCGAAATGGGGAAAACAAAAGTTCTTCATTTAGCAATCCTGGGGAAAGGGTATCTTGATTTAAAAATCCGATGACTTTCATGCTTTAGATGAATTTTATCTAGATTGCCACCCCTTATTCCCAGCTTTACTTTCTCAATGCCTATCTGGACAAAGGTTTTGGGGGAGGAGTTATGGAAATTCTTAAAATGTTGGGCTACGTTAGATGTTTTTTCTTCATTTTCTATAAAATGTAAATGTTCTAGTGTGTGATCTCGTAGAGCCCTAGTAGTGTTACCTACATAGAAAAGTGAACAGCCACATTTTGCAAGGTAACTTTCTGTCCTACAAGTAATTTTTGGCCCTACTCTTATAGATACGTCTTGTATTTGAAACAAAGAATCAAGCTTTTTGTATATGGTTTACAAACCTTGCAACATTTGCAAGGGTAACATCTTGGTTAATTTTTAGTTTGTTGTAGCCAGTTAAGGGCTGCAGGAGGTTTGGAATAAAAACGGTTTACTAAACTGTCCCCCAAATTTGGGGCCTTCTTGGCTGTCATTAGTGGATAATCTCCCATGGCTTTGTTTAAATCCTCATCTGTTTGTAAAATAGACTGTGTTTTTTTTAGTATACACTTTGAGGCCCATTTATCAAGCTCCGCAGTGAGCTTGTGGGCCTGTGTTTCTGGCGAGTCTTCAGACTTGCCAGAAACAGCAGTTATGAAGCAGCGGTCTAAAGACCGCTGCTCCATAACCCTGTCCGCCTGCTCTGAGCAGGCCGACAGGAATCACCATAATTCGACCCGATCGAGTACGATCGGGTTGATTGACACCTCCCTGCACGCGGCCCATTGGACACGAGTCTGCAGGGGGCGGTGTTGCCCCAGCAGCTCTTGTGAGCTGCTGGTGCAATGCTGAATACGAAGAGCGTATTGTGTATGGTTAGATACAAGGAGCATAATTCAAAGGTAGGAAAACATTTGCCCTCTTTTGCCCACCCTCTGGACACCCATGATTGCTGGGTCTGCTAAAGTAGTAAGGCAATAAGAAAATGCTCTTGCACAATAAGCATTTTAGTATCACTCCTCTATGTCCCTTTTAATGACCAGTGATTTATCCAGCCATAAGGCAAAGCTCATGATTATCCAGGTACCACAAAGATCCTGAAAAATACTTAACTGCACCGTATTGTCACCAGTATGTTGCTCATTAGTGAATTGGTCTGCTCTATTTTTCAACTGAAAGTGAAGCAAAACACCAACTTGTTTTAAACAAAATTTGGATAATTTGGTGAAGTAGGGGGCAGATTCACTAAGTGCTTCAGTGCCACTCAATCTTTTTTTTTTTTTTTAAATATACTTTTTTTTTTTTTATTGAACGCCAGATGATTGGTTACAACAAATGATAAGACATTTCCGATGCGGAAAGCGATAAATACAGCATTATATGGGAATGAACAAGGTCTTGCAGCAATATCGTCCATGTTTAAAGTTCATAGAGTTCCACTGGGGTCCCCCTGTTCATAAAGAAAAATGTCTAAGCATCGACATACACTTTTTTTTTTTTTTGAGAAAGTAAAAGTAGAAACAACCCTATATCCTTAGTTGGCATAGGTTGTACAAGAGTAATTCGTACAAAGTTCAATGTTATAAACAATGGTGCAGAGTAATATGCGTGACCGATAACTTTACAACTGTAACTAACAAACTTTACATACTTAAAACAATAAATAAACAAACAATAAATAGGGAAACAATAAGTCTGTGAAAGTACCCTAGATTCATCAGGTCTGCTAATCTCAGATATTCCACTCCTCCCTCAAATTTGCCTCCAACATATATATGGTGATTCTGAATGGAGCCAGCATCTGTCTTTGAGAGGCAAGTCCAGCATTTCTAGGTATGGCTGTCACTTATCCAGTAAGTGCGGGGTCCGCAAAGAAACATCAGATACAGTGTCAGATTGTTCATAGGTTACATATTTAAATAACAGTTGTTTAAAAAATACAATGGAGGGTGCTTGCTTCTGTAGCCATTTGCCGAAAATGCATTTCCTAGTTATTATTATAATAGTTACATTTATCTCTGATTGTATCTACGACAAGGCAGCTGATCTAAAAACAAAATATGTGACATTGTAAGTGACAGTTGTTGAATATAATACAAAATATAAGTGCTCAAAGTGGATGCTAAAGTATACAAAAAAGGTTTTTTTTTAATTAAACTCAGAATTCTGAATGTTTGACCAAGTGCAAAAATTCAAATCTAATATATTCAAAATGCAGAGAGGCTTTTATGGGTCCTCACACCAAAGGGTTAGAATTAATTCCCATATACTTCGATTAAATTAAATTAATGGTGAATACAAACATGAAACAAACCACATATGATTAAAATATATATTGTATTTTATAATGCTTAAAAATGATATAAACAATTTGAAAATACTCTTTCTAAAATTATGAATCTAACATTTATTTATTTAATACAATTGATAGTGACCGGCCCTAACTTAAAAAAACACATCTAAATTAATAACACATCTAAATTAATACCACATAAATTGATAAGAGGACAAATATGATCACAAAATAAAGTGTAAGTTTTTAGGACTCAGATGGAAACTTTGTAATTAGTCCCAAATGGAAAGTCCCAAACGATGTCCTTCCCAAGCTTTCCACAAAAGCACAATGCACGATGATAGGCAAGAAAAAACTTCTGATTCCTCCCAGCTGGTCCTGAGCAGCGTCTAGGTGGGAGACAGAAGCGTCCACTTGAAATTGGTGTATATAGTTTATACAACAAACAAATATCGGTACTTACACATAGGTACCGAAAGATCAGCGCCGCACCCGGCTCTCATCAAACACAGGTGTCCCGGTGTGTATAGGATCCACACAGGCTCTTCTCACAGCCTTAACACCAGCTCACTACAGAGAGTAGCCCAGGATGATGTAAAAATCAAGGCGCCAAACAGGATACACCTGTGAAAGGTGGATAAAAACCTATAGCGCTGCGGAATCTGTTGGCGCTCTACAAATAACCGATAATAATAATAATATATGTAAACTCGAGCAGTGACTACTTATAAAATGTACATCAACGGGTTTCAAAAGCTGGGCCTTTCTCGGTAAGTACCGATATTTGTTTGTTGTATAAACTATATACACCAATTTCAAGTGGACGCTTCTGTCTCCCACCTAGACGCTGCTCAGGACCAGCTGGGAGGAATCAGAAGTTTTTTCTTGCCTATCATCGTGCATTGTGCTTTTGTGGAAAGCTTGGGAAGGACATCGTTTGGGACTTTCCATTTGGGACTAATTACAAAGTTTCCATCTGAGTCCTAAAAACTTACACTTTATTTTGTGATCATATTTGTCCTTTTATCAATTTATGTGGTATTAATTTAGATGTGTTATTAATTTAGATGTGTTTTTTTAAGTTAGGGCCGGTCACTATCAATTGTATTAAATAAATAAATGTTAGATTCATAATTTTAGAAAGAGTATTTTCAAATTGTTTATATCATTTTTAAGCATTATAAAATACAATATATATTTTAATCATATGTGGTTTGTTTCATGTTTGTATTCACCATTAATTTAATTTAATCGAAGTATATGGGAATTAATTCTAACCCTTTGGTGTGAGGACCCATAAAAGCATCTCTGCATTTTGAATATATTAGATTTTAATTTTTGCACATGGTCAAACATTCAGAATTCTGAGTTTAATTAAAAAAAACCTTTTTTGTATACTTTAGCATCCACTTTGCGCACTTATATTTTGTATTATATTTAAATTTTTGTCCTTTTAGAAGTAATATTGGGAATCTTCCTTATATATAGGTGTTTGTATTCATTTCATTTTGCGCTGGTCTCTAATTGTTTTATTTTCTTCAAGTGACAGTTGTTAGCACATCATTCTAGACATCCAGTGCGAAACTTGGCCCCAGTATCTCCTAACTTTAGGACAGTACCACAGGTAATTTAGGAATTCAGCGTTTGCAAATGAGCATTTCCCACACACATAAGAGAAATATTTTCTCCACTTGCTCAGTCTGCTGGGGGTGATGTAGCCTTGGTGTATAACTCTAATCTGAGATTCCCTAAAATCAGCTGCTAGGGTAGCGGTCCAAGTCAATCTGAGGCCATTGTATATAGTGTCTGTGGTTTGAAGTCTGAATGTGTGTTTGTTCCACGTGGTCAGTAAACCTTGTTGTGAGACCGGTAGGTTAGTCCCCAATAATGCCTAATATATTGGAGATATAGCAAAGTTATTAGCTCTAAATAGGCTGTAGATAGGTCCTAAGGGGGGTAACATTCCAAAACATAGCGCAGGTGCGTAAAATTTGGTTTGTATAATGGCTTAATTGAAAGAAAGCAAATCTATGGTAAGGGGGAAACAGAGTAGGTACGGCATATAATGTCGAAGGGCAAAACTGATTTTGTAAGTTTGTCTAGGATTTTGCTAAGGTGTTCAATCCCCAGCATTTTCCATTTAGTGAAAACTGAATATAGCGAGCCTGGCGGAAATCTGGGATTACCACAAATAGGGAGATAGGGGGAGTGAGAGGGGTCTATGTCTAGGCGCCGGGTCAAAAGAATGTCTTTGAACATCGGATGGGTCAGTAGAGAAGGAGGTATCTCTGTTAGAGAGGCATGTGGTATGAAGGCCAGTGCAAATTGTTGTGGTGAAGTCTCCTCCAAGCCTGAGGGTGAGAAGTGTTGTGTATTTAATGTCCAGTCCAACATAAATTTTGCAAGCGATGCCATTTATAATAAAGGAAATTGGGCAATCCCAGTCCACTCTTTGAGTAAGGTAAGTGTAATTTGGTAAGGCTAATCCTTGGTTTACCTCCTTTCCATAGGAAGGTTCGGATGGTGCGCGATAATGCATTTAAGTCATTCCTCTGAAGTCTTAGTGGTAGCATTTGCATGGGGTACAGAAGTTTAGGGAGAATGAGCATTTTAATTATATGTACTCTTCCTGTTAGAGAGAGTGGCAGGTTTAGCCATATGTTAAGATCGCTTTTGATTTTGTGTAGGATTGGGGAAAAGTTATGTTCATACCATTTATGGGGGTTAGCAGATATATGTATACCTAGGTAAGTGAGGTGTGTCTCGACTTCATGAAACACATAAAGATATGGGTGTTTAGTAGGGATTTTATTTAGCCATAAGATTTCTGATTTGTTAACATTTATTTTATAGCCGGAGAATTTAGCGAATAATGTCTAAGATTTGGGGAACATAAGATTGAGGGTTTGAGACAAAAAGAAGCATATCATCTGCGTATAGGGCTAATTGTAGAGTATGTGAGTGAAGATCAATGCCAGGGAAGAGCGACGGGGTGTGAGTAGATGTTCCTGATGAATTCGGCAAAGCAGCCATGTATTCCAAATTGCCCCATAGTGTGAAGTAGATGATCCCACTCCACCGTATCAAAGTCTGGCTCTGGTCGGTCAGTCACAATTTCTCCCTGTCTATAAGTCCAATAATGGGCCACTGCATGTAAGACTCATCAAATATTAGTGATGGAAGAGCGTCGAGCTACAAAGCCAGTTTGGTCAGTGTGTAGGCTATGCGGTAAGATGTGTTTGAGGCAATTGGCTAAAAGTTTCATTACTAATTTATAATCTACATTGAGTAGAGAAATGGGTCTGTAGGACTCTGGGAGTGTGGGATCTTTACCTGGTTTATAGCTAACCGAGATGTTTGCTGTGGAGAAGTGCGTAGAGGGTTGTTGTTGGTGTGAGAAGTAACAGTTGAAGAGATTGGTTAAAATAGAGAAAACCTGGCCTGTGAGTAGTAATATGTTAGAGCAGGTTATTATTGCACCATTGCATGTATATAACTCTATGCTTAACCCTGCGAGGGATAAATCATAGTTAAAGTCAACTCCAGAGCTAGAATGCAGTGCTGCGAGATATCTGAAAACAGCTTTTGAACCAACAACAAGAATAAAATGTGTGCAGCAATTAATCACCAACTAGCTCCCAGCAGTGTACGTACCCTTTTCAACAAGGGATACTAACAGAACAAAATACATTTGAAAATGGAAGGGAATGCAAAACTGTCTTAAAGGGCTATGAAACCCCCCAAAAAATATTTTGTCATTCAGGCAGAGCATACTGTTTTAAATAGTTTCCAATTTACTTCTATTATCAAATTGACTTCATTCTCATGATATTCTGTGTTGAAAACATACCCAGGTAGGCATCTGAAACACTACATAGCAGGAAATGGTGCTGCCATCTAGTTTACTTGCCAATGGATAACATTCTTGCAAAACCGCTGCCTTATAGTGCTCCAGAAATGGGCCAGCTCCTGAGCATACGTCCCTGCTTTTCAACAAAAGATTACCAAAAGAATGAAGAAAATTTGATAATAGAAGTAAACTAGAAAGATTTTTAGACTCACATGCTCTATCTGAATCATGAAATAATGTTTTTGGGTTTCAGATCCCTTTTAATACATGCTCATCCCAAATCATGCAATTTTGATTTTATTCCTTTAAAGGGACAGTATACACCAATTCTAATTTAACTGCATGTAATAGACACTAACTACTATAAAGAATAACATGCACCGATACTGATATAAAAATTCAGTATAAAAGATTATAAAAACTTACTTAGAAGCTCCCAATTTACCACTGTTGAGGAGATTAGTCTGGAACACCTACTGAAAGGGACCCAGAGCAGACCCTTCCCTCTCTCCTGCATATGAATAGACCCATTATACAAACAGAAGCAATGTGAAGTCTGTATACATCAGTATACATATAAAACCTGGGGCTTGGTCTGAAAATCAGCACAATGTTATTTAAAAATCGGCAAAACTATACATTTTTACAAAAACATACCCAGGTGGGCTATATAAATGGATCATCTACAAAACATTTATGCAAAGTAAAATATAATGCAGAATGTCCCTTTAACTCTACCACTTTATGTAAGCAGAAAATACAGCTCTTGTTTTCTGTATTACAATTTATTTATTATTGTTATTTGGCATAAAGAAGAGAGCACTTTATTTAAGTTAAAACACAAATCTATTTAAGGAAGAAATGATTTATAAATCACTCATGGACTCACAGTTAAGTTGATGTCTCTTTAAGCAGAATGTTCCTAAACTGAAATAGAATCTCTTTGTGCTATAACAAGTGCGTGCGTATATTATAGTTTGCGATTGGTATTATCCGCTTGCCATGATAATATAACAAGATACAGTTGAATAGCGACGTATAATTCAGGGCATGTCAAATTGTGTAACTAGAACATAGAAACTGCTTGGAAATTGAGTACATCTGCAAATCTCAAGGTTACATATCTATTAAATGTTCTGCACATATTGTATGGCTAATACAAATTAGATGTTGTTTTGTGCTTTGAGTAGGACCTTGGTTCTATTATAAATCAGAATATGAACTATGTGCAGAAAGAACATGCATTGCCTTTATTTTCTAAAAGATTGCTGTATACTTTTAATACACAAAGCTACAGAACAGCTGCAGCTATTTAAATTGTGTTCTCATACAGAATATATCTTGTTTATGAAAGAATATACACTTTCTCTTACTTGTTTGCCATTTCATGGGAGAAATATTAACTCATTCCTTCGTTTGCACTGTAATCATTTGCATCCACAGATAATGGCAAACTTTTGTTAAAGGGAAAGGAAGTCGTGATTAATTTTAGATAATATGTATCAATAGCCAAACACTATACAGGTAGCCCTCAGTTTACGCCGGGGTTAGGTTCCAGAAGGAATGGTTGTAAATCGATTGAAACCCAGTTTATAATGTGTCAAAGGGAAGTGAGGGAGTTAGGTTCCAGGCCCCTCTCAAAATTGTCATAAGTAACACCTAATACATTCTTTTTAAAGCTTTGAAATGAAGACTTTAAATGCTAAACAGCATTATAAACATAAAAATATAGATTGTATCATCATCAAACTAAGTTTAATGAACAAAAACATTTGCTAAACATCACCTAATTAAATAATCACACAACAGACTGCATCATCATCAAACTAAGTTTAATGAACAAAAACGTTTTTTTACTTGCATTTTTCTGCAATCAGTTCTCTGCATTGTTAGCATGTTAGATAATATTGGGTCTGCACCTATTCTATGCATTTCAATCTGCAGTGATTAAGCAGTTAGGCACCCTCACCTGACGCTGTTGGACAGGACCTGAAGCTGCTGGACAGGAAGATAATAGGTAAGTGCCTGCTAAATTTTGTTCGATAGATCTGGTCTGATCTGTGTACACAGATCAATTTAAGGCTGTTAAGTTGCATAACTTTGCTGCAAAACAAGCGGACAGCTCCACCTACAGGCTATTTTAATTAGTGCATTGCTTTCCAAAAGCTTTTCCATAGCAGTCACATGGCTGAAAAAAAAGGTTGTTATTCTGAAACGGTGCAAATTGAACCGGCCTAAACCGAGGGCCAGCTGTATTATGAAAAGTGCCCCTACAAAATATGTTTCACATTTATTGCAAAATGTCTGATTTTTTGTTTGCAAATGTGCAGTATTTTGCAGTCCAGTGGCATACTCTTTTATAATCCTCGTAAAGCGATAATAAAGTCAGAATTAAACTTTCATCATTTAGAAAGAGCATGCAGGTAAAAAAACAAGAAACAAAAACTTTTCAATTTACTCCCATTATTAAATTGTGCATAGTATTTGTATATGTACTCTTTTTGAGGCAACTCCTCAAAAAGGAGCATGTATACAGATGGTCATATAGGTAATATATGCTCATGACTGTCACAAGGGGCGGGGAAATGAGAGGTACTAATTTGCCTGAACAAAAAAAATGTACTGGTCATTAGATAGTGTTATTTCATTGTGCTTTTATTATGCATTTGCATTAAAGGGACAGTCAAGTTAAAAAAAACTTTCAGGATTCAAATAGGGCATGTAATTTTAAACAACTTTCCAATTTACTTTTATCACCAATTTTGCTTTGTTCTCTTAGTATTCTTAGTTGAAAGCTAAACCTAGGAGGTTCATATGCTAATTTCTTAGACCTTGAAGGCTGCCTCTAATCTAAATGCATTTTGATAGTTTTTTACCACTATAGGGGGCGATAGTTCATGTGTTTCATATAGATAACATTGAGTTAATGTACATGAATTTACAGAGGAGTGAGCACTGATTGGCTAAAATGCAAGTCTGTCAAAAGAACTGAAATAAGGGGGCAATCTGCAGAGGCTTATATACAAGGTAATTACAGAGGTAAAATGTGTATAATTATAACTGTGTTTATTATGCAAAACTGGGGAATGGGTAATTAAGGGATTATCTATCTTTTAAAACAACAAAGATTCTGGTGTTGACTGTCCCTTTAAGGTAAGTTTTGCAGCTACAGGCGAACTTTTCACCTGTAGCTTTGAAACATTTATTTTTGTTTTAACGAAAACAAATGTAAATGTTTATCTAAAATTCAGTATTCGTTTAGTTTTAAACTAAACGAATACTGAATATTGCAACCACCGAATATTTGGGAAAACGAATATCCCTGAACGAAAATTTAGTTTGAATCGAAAATTTCTTGGCTGCACATGTCTAGGTACTAGCACAATTTTTTGCACGTTTTACCATTTCCTCATCCAGCATGTAACTATTGAAATAAAACAGGCATGGATATAATAATACAAAAATACATTTGTAATTGTGTTAAAATTGGAATTTCGCTGCAAACCTGGTTGAGGCGCTTTTGCTTTTTTATTTTGTGCCTTTGACATGTTTGTGTTCACCTGATAGAGATGATTCTTGATGAACAGCCTCTTCAGAGCTCTCAAAATGATTTTTGCACATTATAGAATTCACTCACAAAATGAGGTCTAATATAAGGGTTTTCAAGTTTTTACATAAATCACTAATCATTGATTTTCAAAACCACAATTAGCTAATGATGAAAGGAACATGCATCTGAAAAAACGATCACTGCAAATTATTTGAAAACGGAAACCGAATCTCTTAACATCAGCACTAGATTTGTGATCAGACCCTGCACTGTACATATCTTATAAAAAAACAGTGTTCTATGTAGTAAATCGTTTAAACAACAACTATTGGAAGGACAAGTAAGAAATTTGAGTAATATTTAGTGGACTAGTAATGTGTTTCCTCAACTATATTATATATATATATATATATATATATATATAATATAGTGTGTGTGTGTTTATACAGTATATATTTATATATATATATATATATATATATATATATACAGTATATATATAATGGTTATAAAGAAAAAGCTGTAGAGAAATTCATCCTCACAGAGAGATCCCTTTATCCGGCACCAGAATATAGGGTTAAATATACCAAAGACTAATGATTCTCTCAAAAGTCGGCTTCCCTTTTAAATTCCTTGTCATCATGAATTAAAGTATACTTATTACTTTTCCTTAAATTAAACCTTGAAATTTGTTACAAATAGATTATGTATATATACAATAACATTGCTTATGAATGAAATCACATTGAAAAAATAATTCCTATCGTGCACATATGATTTATTGCTGCCGACTTAAAGAAAATTCATCATTGTTAATACATAACGAACGTGGGCTCACTTTTGAAATTAGAAACAATGTAGTCTATATAAATAAAGACTGTTTATGACATGTGTCCAAATTGGACCTAAGTTGTTTCCAAAAAAGAGTTATATTGTTCAGTTGTTCCAATTTATATGTCTGCCATATAGTATATAAAGTTCTTAAAACAGGGCTTAGATGAAAATGTTCGTTTTATGGTGGAGATATTAGATCACTCGAATGAGTTAGTGATAATAAGTGGAGTGGTGCGAATCATTTTAAATTATATATATATATATATATATATATATATATATATATATATATATATATAAACAAGTTAACGTCCAGCACCAATTCTGTCCTCGATAAGGGTGCAAGCAGCCGCTGTCTCACCTTGACAGATATTAATATGTAAAATAGAAATGGCTGCAGCACTCCAAGTTGTTTTTTATAACATTTTTATTACAAGCAGTGAAATACAGGCGACGTTTCGGGCCTCTGCCCTTTCTCAAGCCAAGTGATTAGTACATAATCCAACTCCACCTTTTATAGGCAGTCCATGTGACACAACACAGGTGTAGATAATTACAATTGTGATGATACATATTCTTACAACAGAATAAAAATAATCAATAAACAGTGATTTTGTTTTATAATCATAACTATGCATTTTTTATATACAAAAAACTTGTGATTTTCAATTTATGTAATTCTTTACACACCTTCTTATTTTTAAATATTTAGTGTTACTGTGGGGAAAATATAAAGTGACCTTAACAGTTCATTATCTTGTCTGTGAATTATGTGAGATAATTTCATGTTAGTGATTTTTCATTACCATTTATTTATACTATTAAGAAATTTTTTTATTTTATTAAAAACAGTAATCAAACTAACAACTAAATTCTAATCTTGCAAGATATGTTTTATCTCTGATGGATGTTAAACAGGGGAATGCATACACTCTAATATTATTTACTATATGTAAACCATAACAACAGCATTCAAAATAAGATCCTTATATTTTTACAAACAACCTATTTTTTTATTATGTTATTCAGCACATCTCTTTTTTCAAGTTGTTCTCTTTTCTTTATGTGAATCTTGATCTAAATCATAGAAAGAAAGTTTACAGTAAATTATCATAATCATTACAGAAACAAAAACAGGTTATAGTCTTTATTTAAACCTTTAGGGTGCATACTTTCTAGTCTATTGATCCAAATAACCTCTCTCTGCTGTAGTTTTTTAACCCTATCCTGTCCCCTTCTCTGTATTGGAACATGTTCAAGGATTTGAAACCTTAACTGATTAACATTATGGTTTTTCTCTTTAAAGTGTGCAGATACAGGTAAATCTGAAATGGCCTTACGTATGGTGTATTTGTGTTGTGTGAGTCTGTCTTTCATTTTTTGGGTAGTTTCCCCTATGTATATTAGCCCACAGGGACATTTTAGAGAATATATGACATGATCCGTTTGACAAGTAAACAAACCATTAATCCTATATTTTTTACCCGTGTATGGGTGGACAACCTCATTGCCTTTAATCACACAGCTACAATGTGAACAATTATAACAGGGAAAAGTGCCTTTCTTTTTTGAAAATGACATTCTTGTCTTACTACTACCTATGTCAGTTTTGATTAAATAATCCTTTAAGTTTTTAGGTCTTTTGTATGATAGCAATGGAAAAGATTGAAATTCCTTTATATCCTGATAATTATTTTTTAAAATATGCCAATGTTTTTTGACAATACCAGATATCTGCTTACTATTGACATTGTATGTGCTTACAAATGGAATTCTCTCCATCTGTTTGGTTTTCAATGTTTTTTGTAAGAGTTGATTACGAGGGATTTGATTGACCTTTTTTAATTCATCATCTAATATTTTTATCGGGTAACCCCTTTGTTTAAATTTTTGTCCCATTTCAAGTAACCTTCTATTGCATACATCTTCATCACTCACTATTCGTTTAACACGAATGTATTGTGATTTCGGTAGAGATTTAATTGTATTTTCTGGATGACAACTTGTATATGATAGAAACGTATTTTTATCAGTTTTTTTTAACAAAAAGATCAGTTTTAAACTTATTTTCTTCTATTGCTACAGTCACATCCAGAAAATCAATGCATTTTCTATCATACTGCATAGTAAATTCAATATTAGCCGGGTTTGAATTAATTTGTTTTAGAAACGCCTCAAGAGTATCTACATTGCCTAACCATATCATAAATACATCGTCTATATAGCGCCACCATACGCAAGCATGCTGTTTAAACAGTTCACTAGAATAGATGAAATCATCTTCAAATGTGCCCATATATATGCCTGCGTATGGTGGCGCCATATTAGCACCCATAGCGGTGCCTCTCTTTTGCCGGTAGTACATGTCACCAAATAGAAAATAATTGTTGTTCAATACAAATGCCAATAATTCAATTATAAAATTAATTTGTGAACCTGTATATATTTGTTCCTTAACCAAGTATTGTTTCACTGATTGTACACCCCCTACATGGGGAATACTTGTATATAGATTCTTAACGTCTAAGGTGACTAGAATAGGGTTTTCTTGGCCATTTAGTTTAATCTCATTTAGCCTATTGAGGAATTCAGTAGAATCCTCCAAATAAGATGATAGTTTGGACACTATTGGTTTAAGTATTCTATCTAGAAAAGTGGCTATATTTGACAAGACTGAATCAACGCTTGCCACAATGGGGCGTCCCGGTGGGTTAATGAGGGACTTGTGGATTTTAGGAAGTATATATATCAGGGGAGTGATACATTCTTTCTTTAGCAAATATTGACTTAGTTTCTGGTCAATGATACCTTTATCTAGGGCATTTTGGACAATAACTTTCAATTCATTTTGTATTGTTTTTAATGGATTATTTTCAAGCTTTTCATATACCTCGGTGTCCCTTAATTGATTGTTTATTTCTTCTATGTATTTTGTTTTATCCATGATTATAATTGCCCCGCCCTTATCCGCTTTTTTAATAATTATATCAGGGTTATTTATAATTTTATTAAGGGATCGTTTCTCCTCAACTGTTAAATTGTACTTCATTTGTATCCCCTTATGTACTCTGATGTTGTATTTAAGTTTTTCTATATCCTTATTTACCAATGTAATATACGTTTCAATAGGATGATAATTTGTAGGCGGAATAAAGCTAGACTTAGCAGTTAAATCAAAATCTGAGAATTTCAAACAATCAACATTATCAGTATTTACATTTACAGCGTTATATGGTATTCTAGAAAAGTGAGCTTTAAGACGCAATTGTCTAAAGAATCTATATAGCTCAATGTCCAAGTCCATACAATTAATGGTGTTACTCGGGCAAAAGCCCAAACCTTTATTGAGTAAATTCAATTCCCCTTCGGTGAACGGTACCTGTGATATGTTGATCACTAAATCATTTACCGTTTCACCCGACGTCCTTTCGGTGGCCGACTTGCGTTGCCTCTGGTATTTTCGGCCGCCCCTCCGCCTCCGTCTTGGCCCGGTACCTGTAGGGAAAAAGAAGAGGGAGAGGGAGACTGGCCTGAGAGTGTCATTAAGACCGACACTCTTTATGGAAGACAAAGAATACTGCTCAACCTTTGAAAAGATTCTTAACAAGTGTTCCTTTGATCTCATGATTCTGACGATACAACGTATACAAAAAGAGATACAAACGAATCAACAAAAGATACAAGCTTTGGAGGTCAGTTTACAAGAAAAATTATCCACCACTGATTTCAATACTTTAAAGGCTGACTTGGATACAAAATTGGATGAATTTAGAAAAGGCAATGAAGAAAAGAAAAGAATCAAGTTCTCTAGAGATGCGGACGATTACCTGTATGGTCACGTGTACAGATGGGAATCCCGCGAGACGCGAATGCCCAGAAGTGACGTCAGACGCCAGAGTCGTCGAGGAAGAGAACGCCAAACACGATCGGAGGCTAGCGATTCATCACGAAACAACTCAGTGGGGACTATCTCCCAGTTCCAGTCTCCCTCTCCCTCTTCTTTTTCCCTACAGGTACCGGGCCAAGACGGAGGCGGAGGGGCGGCCGAAAATACCAGAGGCAACGCAAGTCGGCCACCGAAAGGACGTCGGGTGAAACGGTAAATGATTTAGTGATCAACATATCACAGGTACCGTTCACCGAAGGGGAATTGAATTTACTCAATAAAGGTTTGGGCTTTTGCCCGAGTAACACCATTAATTGTATGGACTTGGACATTGAGCTATATAGATTCTTTAGACAATTGCGTCTTAAAGCTCACTTTTCTAGAATACCATATAACGCTGTAAATGTAAATACTGATAATGTTGATTGTTTGAAATTCTCAGATTTTGATTTAACTGCTAAGTCTAGCTTTATTCCGCCTACAAATTATCATCCTATTGAAACGTATATTACATTGGTAAATAAGGATATAGAAAAACTTAAATACAACATCAGAGTACATAAGGGGATACAAATGAAGTACAATTTAACAGTTGAGGAGAAACGATCCCTTAATAAAATTATAAATAACCCTGATATAATTATTAAAAAAGCGGATAAGGGCGGGGCAATTATAATCATGGATAAAACAAAATACATAGAAGAAATAAACAATCAATTAAGGGACACCGAGGTATATGAAAAGCTTGAAAATAATCCATTAAAAACAATACAAAATGAATTGAAAGTTATTGTCCAAAATGCCCTAGATAAAGGTATCATTGACCAGAAACTAAGTCAATATTTGCTAAAGAAAGAATGTATCACTCCCCTGATATATATACTTCCTAAAATCCACAAGTCCCTCATTAACCCACCGGGACGCCCCATTGTGGCAAGCGTTGATTCAGTCTTGTCAAATATAGCCACTTTTCTAGATAGAATACTTAAACCAATAGTGTCCAAACTATCATCTTATTTGGAGGATTCTACTGAATTCCTCAATAGGCTAAATGAGATTAAACTAAATGGCCAAGAAAACCCTATTCTAGTCACCTTAGACGTTAAGAATCTATATACAAGTATTCCCCATGTAGGGGGTGTACAATCAGTGAAACAATACTTGGTTAAGGAACAAATATATACAGGTTCACAAATTAATTTTATAATTGAATTATTGGCATTTGTATTGAACAACAATTATTTTCTATTTGGTGACATGTACTACCGGCAAAAGAGAGGCACCGCTATGGGTGCTAATATGGCGCCACCATACGCAGGCATATATATGGGCACATTTGAAGATGATTTCATCTATTCTAGTGAACTGTTTAAACAGCATGCTTGCGTATGGTGGCGCTATATAGACGATGTATTTATGATATGGTTAGGCAATGTAGATACTCTTGAGGCGTTTCTAAAACAAATTAATTCAAACCCGGCTAATATTGAATTTACTATGCAGTATGATAGAAAATGCATTGACTTTCTGGATGTGACTGTAGCAATAGAAGAAAATAAGTTTAAAACTGATCTTTTTGTTAAAAAAACTGATAAAAATACGTTTCTATCATATACAAGTTGTCATCCAGAAAATACAATTAAATCTCTACCGAAATCACAATACATTCGTGTTAAACGAATAGTGAGTGATGAAGATGTATGCAATAGAAGGTTACTTGAAATGGGACAAAAATTTAAACAAAGGGGTTACCCGATAAAAATATTAGATGATGAATTAAAAAAGGTCAATCAAATCCCTCGTAATCAACTCTTACAAAAAACATTGAAAACCAAACAGATGGAGAGAATTCCATTTGTAAGCACATACAATGTCAATAGTAAGCAGATATCTGGTATTGTCAAAAAACATTGGCATATTTTAAAAAATAATTATCAGGATATAAAGGAATTTCAATCTTTTCCATTGCTATCATACAAAAGACCTAAAAACTTAAAGGATTATTTAATCAAAACTGACATAGGTAGTAGTAAGACAAGAATGTCATTTTCAAAAAAGAAAGGCACTTTTCCCTGTTATAATTGTTCACATTGTAGCTGTGTGATTAAAGGCAATGAGGTTGTCCACCCATACACGGGTAAAAAATATAGGATTAATGGTTTGTTTACTTGTCAAACGGATCATGTCATATATTCTCTAAAATGTCCCTGTGGGCTAATATACATAGGGGAAACTACCCAAAAAATGAAAGACAGACTCACACAACACAAATACACCATACGTAAGGCCATTTCAGATTTACCTGTATCTGCACACTTTAAAGAGAAAAACCATAATGTTAATCAGTTAAGGTTTCAAATCCTTTAACATGTTCCAATACAGAGAAGGGGACAGGATAGGGTTAAAAAACTACAGCAGAGAGAGGTTATTTGGATCAATAGACTAGAAAGTATGCACCCTAAAGGTTTAAATAAAGACTATAACCTGTTTTTGTTTCTGTAATGATTATGATAATTTACTGTAAACTTTCTTTCTATGATTTAGATCAAGATTCACATAAAGAAAAGAGAACAACTTGAAAAAAGAGATGTGCTGAATAACATAATAAAAAAATAGGTTGTTTGTAAAAATATAAGGATCTTATTTTGAATGCTGTTGTTATGGTTTACATATAGTAAATAATATTAGAGTGTATGCATTCCCCTGTTTAACATCCATCAGAGATAAAACATATCTTGCAAGATTAGAATTTAGTTGTTAGTTTGATTACTGTTTTTAATAAAATAAAAAAATTTCTTAATAGTATAAATAAATGGTAATGAAAAATCACTAACATGAAATTATCTCACATAATTCACAGACAAGATAATGAACTGTTAAGGTCACTTTATATTTTCCCCACAGTAACACTAAATATTTAAAAATAAGAAGGTGTGTAAAGAATTACATAAATTGAAAATCACAAGTTTTTTGTATATAAAAAATGCATAGTTATGATTATAAAACAAAATCACTGTTTATTGATTATTTTTATTCTGTTGTAAGAATATGTATCATCACAATTGTAATTATCTACACCTGTGTTGTGTCACATGGACTGCCTATAAAAGGTGGAGTTGGATTATGTACTAAGCACTTGGCTTGAGAAAGGGCAGAGGCCCGAAACGTCGCCTGTATTTCACTGCTTGTAATAAAAATGTTATAAAAAACAACTTGGAGTGCTGCAGCCATTTCTATTTTACATATATATATATATATATATATATATATATATATATATATATATATATATATATATATATATATATATATATATATATATATATATATATATATATATATATATGTGTGTGTATATATATATATATATATATATATATATGTATATATGTGTATATATACAGTATATATATATATATATATATATATATGTGTGTGTGTGTATATATATATATATATATAATATGTGTGTGTGTGTGTGTGTATATATATATATATATATATATATATATATATATATATATATATATATGTGTGAGAAATGCACTCACAGGAACGAACAACTGGCTCTACCATTGTTAGCATGTTCTATGGCGATTTACCACCTGGGTGCAGCTTTTTAGCCCAGTAATGCTTTTCACAGAGTACGAACAACCGGCTCAATACCATTGTTAGCCTGTTCTATGGCGATTTAACATGGGTGCAGCTTCTTTTAGCCCAGTAATGCTTTTCACAGAGTAGAACTTTCCCTGTAGAATATCAGTCTGATCCCGCCTATTATGGTCAGTCCAACGCCGAAATACCAGGCAATTCCTCTCTGAACGAGGAACACAGCAACCCCAGACGATCGTTTCGGCCTTCATTGGGCCTCTTCAGTGAGGTGTAGTCATATTCCTCTGAGCACACTGAGCAAGGAGTCCAAGTCTGGATTCCCCTTTTTCCCATAGGGAGACCAAATACACACAGAGAGAAGCACACTCACAGGAATGAACAACCGGCTCAATAGCATGTGTTTAGTAATAAACCTAATAAATCTATTAACCCCTAATCCACCATTAACCCACAATGCAATAAACCTAATAAAACTATTAACCCCCTAATCCGCCAAACCCACATAACGCAATAAACCTAATAAATCTATTAACCCCTTATCCGCCAAACCCCCACAATGTAAATAATTAAATTACTAAGCCCTCTATCCGAACACCCCTTAAATTAACCCTAAATACCTAAATTAAAAAATACATTAAAATAAAAAAGCTAACATTACTTAAAAATAATAATAATAAAAAAAATTAATCTAAAATTACAAAAAAATAAAAAGTCTAACATTACATAAAACAATAAAGCAAATTATCAAAAATAAAAAAATTAGATCTAATCCCTATCGGCTAGATTTAGAGTTTTGTCGGTAACGACCCGCGTAGCTAACGCTGGCTTTTTTCTGGCCGCATCTTTTAAATAACTCTGGTATTGAGAGTCCACAGAATGGCTGCGTTAGGCTCCAAAAAAGGAGCGTAGAGCATATTTAACGCAACTTCAACTCTCGATACCAGAGTTGCTTACGGACGCGGCCAGCCTCAAAAACGTGCTCGTGCACGGAATTAAGGTAGGAAAATTCTGATTGGCTGATTCCATCCGATCAGCCAATCAGATTGAGCTCGCATTCTATTGGCTGATCGGAACAGCCAATAGAATGCAAGCTCAATCTGATTGGCTGATCGGATCAGCCAATCGGATTGAACTTGATTCTGATTGGCTGATTTTCCTATCAGCCAATCGGAATTCGAGGGACGCCATCTTGGATGACGTCCCTTAAAGTAACAGTCATTCGTCGGGAAGTCGTCGTCGGAAGAAGATGGGTCCGCGCTGGATGTCTTCACGATGGAGCCGGTCCTCATCGGATGAAGATAGAAGATGCCGCTTGGAAGAAGATGGTTGCCGGTCCGGATCTACTCTTGTTCCCGGATAGGATGAAGACTTTGGACCCTTTTCTGGACTTCTTCAGCCGTCGGATGATGGATGTCTAGCCCCCGCTTGGGTTGGATGAAGATATCGGAGCCAGGACGGATCGGTGTGATACCCGGTGAGGTGAAGACAAGGTAGGAAGATCTTCAGGGGCTTAGTGTTAGGTTTATTTAAGGGGGGTTTGGGTTAGATTAGGGGTATGTGGGTGGTGGGTTGTAATGTTGGGGGGGGTGTATTGTATGTGTTTTTTTACAGGAAAAAGAGCTGAATTTCTTGGGGCATGCCCCGCAAAGGGCCCTGTTCAGGGCTGGTAAGGTAAAAGAGCTTTGAACTTTTGTAATTTAGAATAGGGTAGGGCATTTTTTATTTTGGGGGGCTTTGTTATTTTATTAGGGGGCTTAGAGTAGGTGTAATTAGTTTAAAATTGTTGTAATATTTTGCTTATGTTTGTAAATATTTTTTTATTTTTTGTAACTTAGTTCTTTTTTTTTTTGTACTTTAGTTAGTTTATTTAATTGTATTTATTTGTAGATATTGTATTTAATTCATTTATTGATAGTGTAGTGTTAGGTGTAATTGTAGGTATTTAATTTAATTTATTTATTGATAGTGTAGTGTTAGGTTTAATTGTAACTTAGGTTAGGATTTATTTTACAGGTACATTTGTAATTATTTTAACTATTTTAGCCATTAAATAGTTCTTAACTATTTAATAGCTATTGTACCTGGTTAAAATAAATACAAAGTTACCTGTAAAATAAATATAAATCCTAAAATAGCTATAATATAATTATAATTTATATTGTAGCTATATTAGGATTTATTTTACAGGTAAGTATTTAGCTTTAAATAGGAATAATTTATTTAATAAGAGTTAATTAATTTCGTTAGATTTAAATTATATTTAACTTAGGGGGGTGTTAGTGTTAGGGTTAGACTTAGCTTTAGGGGTTAATACATTTATTAGAATAGCGGTGAGCTCCAGTCGGCAGATTAGGGGTTAATGTTTGAAGTTAGGTGTCGGCGATGTTAGGGAGGGCAGATTAGGGGTTAATACTATTTATTATAGGGTTATTGAGGCAGATTAGGGGTTAATAACTTTATTATAATATCGGTGCGGTCCGCTCGGCAGATTAGGGGTTAATAAGTGTAGGCAGGTGGAGGCGACGTTGTGGGGGGCAGGTTAGGGGTTAATAAATATAATATAGGGGTCGGCGGTGTTAGGGGCAGCAGATTAGGGGTACATAAGTATAACGTAGGTGGCGGTCGGCAGATTAGGGGTTAATTATTATAGGTAGCTGGCGGCGACGTTGTGGGGGGCAGGTTAGGGGTTAATAAATATAATGTAGGGGTCGGCGGTGTTAGGGGCAGCAGATTAGGGGTACATAAGTATAACGTAGGTGGCGGTCGGCAGATTAGGGGTTAAAAAAATTAATCGAGTGGCGGCGATGTGGGGGAACTCGGTTTAGGGGTGCATAGGTAGTTTATGGGTGTTAGTGTACTTTAGAGCACAGTAGTTAAGAGCTTTATAAACCGGCGTTAGCCCAGAAAGCTCTTAACTACTGACTTTTTTCTGCGGCTGGAGTTTTGTCGTTAGAATTCGTTAGAACGCTCACTTCAGACACGACTCTAAATATCGGCGTTAGAAAGATCCCATTGAAAAGATAGGATACGCAATTGACGTAAGGGGATCTGCGGTATGGAAAAGTCGCGGCTGAAAAGTGAGCGTTAGACCCTTTCCTGACTGACTCAAAATACCGGCGGTAGCCTAAAACCAGCGTTAGGAGCCTCTAACGCTGGTTTTCACGGCTACCGCCAAACTCTAAATCTAAGCCTATGAAAATAAAAAAGCACCCCCAAAATAAAAACACTCCCTAATCTAATACTAAACTACAGATGGCCCTTAAAAGGGCCTTTTGTAGGGCATTGCCCTAAGTTAAACAGCTCTTTTACCTTAAAATATACTAAGTCCCCTCTCTAACAGTAAAACCCCCCACCCACCAAACCCCAAAATAAAACAGAGCTACTGAAATCCTGTTGGCTGATTTGAACAGCCAATAGGGTTTCAGTAGCTCTCATTCTATTGGCTGATTTGAATTTGAAGGATCAATTCAGCCAATAGGAATGCAAGGTACGCCATATTTAAATGTGTACCTTGAATTCACTATTGAGTGTACGGCTCCGCGGTCGCCGGTCTTGCTCCGTGGTCATCTCCGCTCCGCGCCGGCTTGGTCCTGGATGAAGAAGGAAGAGGTCCCTGCTTGGAAGAATATGTTGGCCACTTGGAAGAAGACTTCACCGCCTGGAACAGGATCTTTTCCGCCGGACTTTAGTAAGTACCTATCTGGGGGTTAGACTTAAGACTTTTTTTTTTTTAAGATTAGGGATTTATTGGGCACTCTTAAATGATCTGAATGCCCTTTTAAGGGCAGTAAAAGAGCTTTTAAGGGCAGTGCCCATACAAATGCCCCTTTAGGATTTTTTAGTGTTAGTTTTTTTTTATTTTGGGGGCTTTGGTGGGTGGAGGGTTTTATTGTTAGAGGGGGGACTTAGTATTTTTTTAAGGTAAAAGAGCTGTTTAATTTAGGTCAATGCCCCACAAAAGGCCCTTTTAAATGCTATTGGTAGTTTAGTATTAGATTAGGGGGTGTTTTTATTTTGGGGGGCTTTTTATTTTCATAGGGATTATGAACTGCCGGCCCTGTATATCTGATTCCCTGATGTGCAAGGGGAAATTACGGGCGACGCAGGTTTCAGCAGTTACACATATGTAATATCGCCCCTGGTCTTTTTGCATGCTAGAGTTAAATTATGCACCAAATCTCTCATATGTTTGTACACCTATGTATAATATTTAGGCCTTGGTAGCATGTTTTGCTAAGATGGTGTGTAGCACATTTCATACATTTAAGTTGTACATCTAATGTAAGTTTACCCCAAACAATTACTTGATCATTACTTTAAAATAACTACAGGGAGTGCAGAATTATTAGGCAAATGAGTATTTTGACCACATCATCCTCTTTATGCATGTTGTCTTACTTCAAGCTGTATAGGCTTGAAAGCCTACTACCAATTAAGCATATTAGGTGATGTGCATCTCTGTAATGAGAAGGGGTGTGGTCTAATGACATCAACACCCTATATCAGGTGTGCATAATTATTAGGCAACTTCCTTTCCTTTGGCAAAATGGGTCAAAAGAAGGACTTGACAGGCTCAGAAAAGTCAAAAATAGTGAGATATCTTGCAGAGGGATGCAGCACTCTTAAAATTGCAAAGCTTCTGAAGCGTGATCATCGAACAATCAAGCGTTTCATTCAAAATAGTCAGCAGGGTCACAAGAAGCGTGTGGAAAAACAAAGGCGCAAAATAACTGCCCATGAACTGAGAAAAGTCAAGCGTGCAGCTGCCAAGATGCCACTTGCCACCAGTTTGGCCATATTTCAGAGCTGCAACATCACTGGAGTGCCCAAAAGCACAAGGTGTGCAATACTCAGAGACATGGCCAAGGTAAGAAAGGCTGAAAGACGACCACCACTGAACAAGACACACAAGCTGAAACGTCAAGACTGGGCCAAGAAATATCTCAAGACTGATTTTTCTAAGGTTTTATGGACTGATAAAATGAGAGTGAGTCTTGATGGGCCAGATGGATGGGCCCGTGGCTGGATTTGTAAAGGGCAGAGAGCTCCAGTCCGACTCAGACGCCAGCAAGGTGGAGGGGGAGTACTGGTTTGGGCTGGTATCATCAAAGATGAGCTTGTGGGGCCTTTTCGGGTTGAGGATAAAGTCAAGCTCAACTCCCAGTCCTACTGCCAGTTTCTGGAAGACACCTTCTTCAAGCAATGGTACAGGAAGAAGTCTGCATCCTTCAAGAAAAACATGATTTTCATGCAGGACAATGCTCCATCACACGCGTCCAAGTACTCCACAGCGTGGCTGGCAAGAAAGGGTATAAAAGAAGAAAATCTAATGACATGGCCTCCTTGTTCACCTGATCTGAACCCCATTGAGAACCTGTGGTCCATCATCAAATGTGAGATTTACAAGGAGGGAAAACAGTACACCTCTCTGAACAGTGTCTGGGAGGCTGTGGTTGCTGCTGCATGCAATGTTGATGGTGAACAGATCAAAACACTGACAGAATCCATGGATGGCAGGCTTTTGAGTGTCCTTGCAAAGAAAGGTGGCTATATTGGTCACTGATTTGTTTTTGTTTTGTTTTTGAGAAATGTATATTTGTGAATGTTGAGATGTTATATTGGTTTCACTGGTAAAAATAAATAATTGAAATGGGTATATATTTGTTTTTTGTTAAGTTTCCTAATAATTATGCACAGTAATAGTCACCTGCACACACAGATATCCCCCTAAAATAGCTATAACTAAAAACAAACTAAAAACTACTTTCAAAACTATTCAGCTTTGATATTAATTAGTTTTTTGGGTTCATTGAGAACATGGTTGTTGTTCAATAATAAAATTAATCCTCAAAAATACAACTTGCCTAATAATTCTGCACTCCCTGTATGAAAACTTAATTTTTAATTAAATTAAGCAGCACAATAAAAATATTGTATTTAATTGTATGACCTTATTTTTTCCTTTTTGTTTGTTCTTTATTTTTCTTTTTAAAGAAAAGAAATATTTTATCAGTTATGTCCCATTATAGTGCAATTCCTAGTAATTTTCTTTTTCTCTATACCTTGAAATCCCTGTTATACAAAAGACATGGAACACTCCATTCTGGTATTCTTTCAAACAACATATTTTAAACAGTGATAAAACTTCATAGAGGTCCAAAATCATACTTGTCACCCTCTAATGCATGTGCTTGCAAGAAATGCTTGGCCCTTCTATTTCACAATTTATTCTTTAGTTATTTTCATAAACATCTAAAACTTGAAAATAAGTTGAAACTACTGTTATTTTTGCTAAAGGTTCATGAATAAATTTTTCTTTTACATTTATAACAGTGACATAATCAAGAATAAGTTTGGATGATATACAGTGTGTATATGTATATATATATATATATATATATATATATATATATATATATATATAAAATCAAGAACTAGTTGGTTATATTTATTGATTTCACTAACAGTATTAGCAGTAGGTAACAACAACTTTCCAAG